>NC_073303.1:324949678-325169678 GCF_027595985.1 Sorex araneus
TGTGAGTGGAGAGGAGAAGGCAGATGGACTAGAGAAGGGATCACTAAGAAAATGATGGCTGGAGGAATCAGTCTGGATGAGAGATGGTGCTGAAAGTAGATAATGGACCAAACATGATGGCCTCTCAGTTTCTGTGTTGCAAGCCATAATGTCCAAAAGTAGAGAGTATGGGGAATATTGTCTGTCATGGAGGCAGGGGGAGGGTGGGAAAGGGGAGGGTATACTGGGGATATTGATGGTGGGGAATGTGCACTGGTGCAGGGATGGGTGTTTGATCATTGTGTGATTATAACCCAAACATGAAAGCTTGTAACTATTTCATGGTGATTCAATAAAATTTAAAAAAAAGAAGTATATAGCATTTTACTAAATTGAGCAATATATTCATTCTATTAAAATTCTGTATGTTAGTCCATATGATTCCACATTTACATGCATGGCTCATTTGAATGTACATGGATAAAAGTTACTAAAATCAACTTGCACTTTCAATTCTAACTACAAAACAACAATTTTACTTAAAGACTTAAAATTTCTACCAGTTCAAAAAAGATTCCATAATTTTTTACTTAATAAGGAAAACCCCTAAATTATTTTCTAAGATTTGAAAAATTTAAAATTGGGTGCCTACTTACCAACAGGACATTACTTCTCTTTAAATTATTCTGTACATGGGTCATAGTGATAGTACAGCAGGTAGGGCTTGCCTTGCAGGCAGCTGATCAGGGTTCCTTCCTTAGCATCTCATATGGTACCTCAAGCAACACCAGGAGTAATTCCTGAGTGCAGAGCCAGGAGTAACCCTTGAGCATCACCAGGTATGGTCCCCAAATTAAAATAAAAATATTTTATACTAATTTAGGTTCCATTACTTGAGCAATCGCTTGGCAGTGGCACACATAACAACAAAGGTGGGTGTTGCCTAACACATTGGGCTTCATCTTTTAATGTGAAAATGCCTTGAAATTTTCTCATTGCTATTGAATAACTTTACTGAGAGGACAGGGATAAGAAATACTGGTTGGCCAGGATTTCTTTATCTGATGAAGCAAAAGCAATATTTCAAAGGAGGTTTGTGAGTAATCTGTTCATTTCTGATATTAGTTTTCTCTCAGAAAATTATTGCTTTGAGTAAAATGCAGGTGGGACTTGCTTAGAGAACTTGGTTTGGGTATTTGGAATTCTTAGACCTTGTGAGGGAATCACTGCCTCTGGATAAATCATACTTCCTGAAAGCTCCCAATTTAATTTTGAAAACTAGAGACTCCTTTGCTTTAAAGGGGATTTTTTTTTTCAGTTAAATAGGATGTGAAAAGCAAATGCAAACCTAACCTACAGCCCACACCAACAATGTGTGAACAACTTTGCTGAGAAGCACAATGGCAACTCAGGAAGAATTTGTACTTGGAGTACAAGTCATACTGTTGTTCAGAGGAAGAAAAACAAAAGTTGTTTACTAAAGAAGATTTAGCTTTTGATTAAAATTTTTTTCTTTCAGTTATACTGAAAAGTAATTTCCAGCGTTCATCTCCATCTGGAGGTTAGAATGCATGAGATAAAAGCTTCTTTATAGGAAAAGTAGAACTTGCATTTATTCTGACAAGTTTGCTACAAGAATGACTGGTTGGCAACCTTAAGTGTCGTATTCTAAGAACTATTATTCACTGCTTCAGAAGACTGAAAGAGAATTTTGAACTGAAAAATAAAAACCATACTTATCTTTCTGAAATCCTTATTAAAATATTCAGAACATATGGAGTATGTGGAAGAAATGTAAAAAATAGAGAATCAGATTAAAAGCAAGCAGAAGGGAGTCACCATAACAAAGCTCCAACTCCATGTGGTATTGAAGTTCTGAAGATAGTTCTGCTGTGAACCTTTACTCCCCACATTTTTATTATTTTCCTCATCAAAGTTAGCTCCTATCTCAAAGTTTCTTAGATAAATTGTTTCAATCTTCCTTCCAAAGTATCAACAAGTGACTGTATTATAATAGGACAAACAAAACTGATTATAAAAAGTATATACTGGCAGAAACACAAACAAGGTCTTTTCAAAGATAAAGAAAATGTAACAAGATGATCTGGTTCCAAACACAGTGCTTTAATTTACTGACATTCCTAAGTAAAAAGTGTTCCTAGGAATCAGAGCTGAGCCTCCCTAAACTCAGCAGTCATAGATGTTGAATTTCCAAGACCACCCAGATAAGTAGCATTTTTGGTCATGCTATGAGATACCCTTTCTGCATGGCTGGGATATTCTAGTGCCTAATGGTATCCTGCAAAAGTAACTTCTGATTCATTCATATTCATCCAGCCATGTAGTCTCATTGAGAAGACATTGAGCATTTGTTTCATATCAGCCTGTCAGGCAGTAGGTGTGGATGAACTCTGTGACCCTTGTGGTGTCACACAGGAAGCAACACAGAACAGTGTCTGGCTAAGGGCAGTGCTGTCGGAGAGTCAGTGATATGTCAATGACTATCTGGTATCCGATTTTGTTCACTGGTTCCAACTGCTCACACTTGACATCCTGACACTGACCAAGCATCTGGATTCTCTGAGCACACAGCATGTTCTTACCACACTCCTAGCTCACCCGAATCCTACCTTTTCCTCTTCTAGAGAATTGGTGCCTTGACACCCAGTTCCTTCCCTCTTGTCAAGTGTGCCTATCTGACAGGACTGTCTACTCTACTGATGTGACTGTCTTGTCAGAATTCTTTCTTTTCTTTTTTTTTCTTTTTGGGTCACACCTGGATAAGCACAGGAGTTATTCCTGGCTCTGCACTTAAGGAATTACCCCTGGCAATGCTCAGGAGACCATATGGGATGTTGGAAATCGAACCTGGGTTGGCCGTGTACAAGCAAATACCCACTGTGCTATTGCTCCAGCCCAGTGTGTTGGCAGAATTCTTGGTCACCATTGCCACTAGTTCTGTGCAGCCTTGGTCTCCAACAGGTATCTGGATTTCCCGTGGGGACAGGGACATTCTGACTGCTCAGTGCCATATAGCAGGCATCTAAGATTGATTTCAATTGAGAGACTGAATAGATGAATAGATGCTAGAAAATTCTTTCTTTGAGTATCATGATAACTTCAAAGGAAGGGGATGATGAATTCTGGATCCATTTTATAAATGCTGAACAATGTGATTCTGAGGAGTGAATATTTTAAAGTTCCTATAAGGGGCAGCATGCAGATATCCAGAAAGGAGCAAAATCTGGAGCCTCTTCTCAGAGGTGAGGGTCAGGTGGTTCCCTGTGGTGAGATATTTGGAGGCTCCCAGAGGTCCTCCCTGGACACTGTGGGCACCTAGAAACACCTAAGTTCTGTTTTCACTCTGCTTCTCCCCATGAGTCTCAATTCTTTTATTTACAAAATGTAGCAAGTTAACATCTAAAATGATCACAGACTAGAAAGTACCTTAAATTAGTTATAATTTAATTTATAATTAGTACAAAGTCTTGTGCATATTGGATACCCTTTATTCAGTGAATGTCCAAGTAAAATTCCTGAGTTTTACAAAAAAGGTATCTTATGAACACAACTTGGAAGAAAGACCTGTGTTGATTCCTTTCATGAAATGAAGAAGAGGCATACTTTACAATCAAAGTTGTGGGGCTGAAGAGATTGTACAGAGGTAGGGGGCTTGCCTTACATGTGGCTGACCCAGGTTCAATTCCCAGCACCCCATCAGGTCCCCTCAGTGCGTCTAGGGTTGGTTCCTGAGTGCAAAGTCAGGAGAAACTCCTGAGCTTCACCACGTGTGTTTCCCAAACAAAAACAAAATACAATTTTTTTAAAAAAAATTCAAAGTTGTGATGGCTTTTCATTTGTTTGGTTTCTTGGTTTGTTTTTTGTGCCACACTGGGCCTTGCTCAGGGCTTACTCCTGGTGGGGCTCGAGGGAACCAAATGCTGTGTCAAGGATCAAACTGGAGTCAGCCACATGCAAAGTAAGTTTAAAATCAAGTTTTTGACATAATACTATATTTAGTATTAGGAAACATTTCTCTAATATATAGAATTAAATAAAACCCCAACTGACCCAAAGCTATTAAAATAGTCTGTAGGATTCATGTCTACCCCAGATAAATTTTTTTGTGTGTGGTTACTTCCTCGCTATTATCTCCAGGATAATTCCACACTAATTAATCTTCTTAAAGCACAGTTTTCATGAATACTGTGTGACTTAGAAGCATCCTTCCTTTCTCCATCCCTGCCTCTCTGTCTCTTATTAACACTCCCTAGTCAAAGCCTCCTTACCAGGTGTCCTTAGTTTGAGGACTAATTCTTTGCTCTTAGGCCCCCAAACTGAGTTTTGTTTTTTAATCTGGAGAGTAGGGATTTTTCAGGCTGAGTTTTGGTAAACCCATGAATGTCTAAGCTTCTCTATAAAACTGTGTGTGTGTATTCTTTTCCTGAATGATGATTTATTTCAAGGAATGACTAAAAGACTCCAGATGTCAGAGAATTGAAGACCTTTGCTACCTCAGTCTACCTTCCCAAGTGCCCTGGGCCTGAGTGCAGTTGAGGGCTTGGCTTCCCCCACTCCCATCTTGGCACTCTGACAATGTCCTTTCTTTCAGGTTGGCAGAACACCAGCCTGTCCTGCCTCCGCTTCCCCACCTTCCGAACCCTGAACTTTGGCTCCTGTGGAATCCCAGCACCTGTGCACACCATTTGATTGTGTCACGTTCTCCAGAAGTTTGTGGTGCTCTGCTGATCCCCCTGATGCAATAACGGTCAAATACCTCTGGCAGAATCCCCCAGCATTTCCTTCTGTGCGTCACCAGCTGAGTTCGCAAGGCAAGGAAGCAGGTCTGGGTGCTGGGCAAGCTCCTTCACAGACCTGCAGTGCTCCCTTCTGCAGCTCCCTGACATGATCTTTTTCAAGTTCCCCAACACAGATCTCCTAACGTAAGTTTGCAGAACAAAAGTGAACTACAATTAAAGTGTCTCTCATTTGCAAACCCTGTGGTCAGCAGGTGTGTCTCTGAGTCATTCCGGAGGATGCTTCCCCTCATCAGGAAGCTCTCCTGTCTCTGTGGTTCTATCTTTTGATGGAGATTATGATCATTCTGGTAATCTTATCTGCCTGCAGACTCAACTGACCCACCCCAGGAGCCCTGCCTTTGAAATCCCAGCTCTGCTCTGGCTCTGAGGAAGGCCTGAGAGCAGCATACATGACTTTCTTTCCTTTGATCCTGTGTGTGCCAACGCATAACTCCTGAACTTAGAGTTAGAGTAAAAACTGGCCAGGCAGATGTGCTGAAGTGAATACTGGGTCATCAATGTATCAGCCACCAGTGGAAAACAATTAAACAACAGATAGGAAAACACACCGAAAAGCCACATATCAAGTTTTAAAAGTTCCATCAGTTTGCAGGAAACAAACATAAACCCAAGTCAGTAATTCACAGGAAAAAAAGCAATACATTAAAGGAGAAAGAGTGAATAAATTTATGGCATGTCCTTATTGAAAGAACTTGGTGAAAATCTGTATCTTTCAAACACTTGGGAATAAGACTAGGGTTGTGAGTATATCGAACCATTCACGTAGCTTCAGATTGTAAAGAATTTTATCAGTGAAAAGTAGAGAGGTAGGGATAACTCCAGGAGCTGAAGTATGTGACCTGCACATGGATGTCTGTTTCCAACCCTGGTATCACATGGTCTCCTGAGCACTACTGAGAGTGATCCTTGAGCACTGTGATAGGGGTAGCCCTGAGTATTGCTGGCCATGTGGACATTTCTTAGCTGTCCTCCAATATGCTTAGTCAATAGTTGGCATGTTAAATATTGTTGAAGTGGTGTCATTCAAACTAATTCCAAGGGGCCAGAAAAAGTGACTTCTCTAGGGGAAATTTTCTTCAAAGATAATGTCCCTCAGGGAGACAAAAAATGAACAGAGAGAAGGAAGAATTGGGAGATTTCAGTTCTAGCCACATTAAGCTAGAAGGCCTCAATTTTGAAGATTCAAATACAGAGGGAAAAAAAGTGAGGAGATAGAAAAAATACAGCTGTCTGTGTATCTATCATTCATCTTGTTGAACTCTTAAAACCTGGTGTTCTCTCTACGAAAATATGGGTTGCTAATTCAGTCATGTTTTGTAGATGTACAGCCAAAATTTTGTATCAATTTGTAAAAACTACTAATTTTAAATTACCATTGGATTTGGGCTGGAGCGATAGCACAGCTGGTGGGGCGTTTGCCTTGCATGCAGTCGACCCGAGTTCAATTCCTCTGACCCTCTCGGAGAGATCAGCAAGCTACTGAGAGTATCTTGCCCGCATGACAGAGCCTGGCAAGCTACCCGTGGCATATTGGATATGCCAAAAACAGTAACAACAAGTCTCACAATGGAGACGTTACTGGTGCCCGTTCGAGCAAACTGATGAACAATGGGGTGACAGTGACAGTGACATTGGATTTATGAAATTAGATCTGTTAATGTCCCTTTCTTATAAGGGACATAAGAATGGCTGTGGAGAAGTAACAACGGGTTTCACCCAAAGCAGACTGATTCCATCTGGAAGCAGCACGAGGTTGAGGGGAGGGCACCTGGGACTGGACTGGAGGTCTTTGGCACATGTTTTTGCTCTTCCAGATGCATGAGCTCATGCCAAGGGCTTGTTTTCTGAAGACTGATGCAAAAGCTGTGCCAAGGCCCACTGTGATGACAACTGCTGGGCTCTCTCTAAATGTAACATTTCTTCTGACTAGCCAAGGAGCCACTTCTGAGTTTATTTCAGAAAAAAAAATCTGCTTGTGACATCATCACCACATAGTAATTCTCCTCCAAATCTCACCTATGCCACAAAATAGAGGTGAGATTGTTTCTCAATCACTGCATCTTAAAGCAATGGCTTATCTAAGTTTCCCTCACATGCTATCTCTATCTCTACAAATTTTAACTTGTTATTGTATGCACTCCTATACAGGTCACCTCATACATTCTCCACTACTCCAGAGAGAGTGACTCATGAATTCAACTTGCATCCCCTGTGGCAATAACATAGGTCCTTGCATAGACACAATTCAGGAGCTAAGGAATACCTATATATTTGTTTTTGCAAATGTCAAATTAATTCTCGAGGTGGCCAGAATTATGAATAGATAAAAGTGTTTCTTTTAATGATCTCAAGGTGAAGATCTAATGAAATGAGAACTGGGGATTATATGCTATGGCCAGAATTGCACTAAATAGTGCAATTTCATGTGCAAGTACCATTCTGAGGGAGAGTCAGATAGTACAAAATAATAAAGTAAGTGGGGGGGGGAGAGAGACATCAAGGCTGAAACAAACTTACCTTGGGTAGCAATATAATGATTGGGTCGATGATAACCCTAAAAATAAAGGAGAAAGAACAACTGATAAAGTTAAATCAGGAAGCAGCACAGAAGTCACATGTTAAGCCTGCCAAAATGAATACTCAGACTAATACCAGTAGCTGTATCACTTGAAAGTGCAATTACCGGACCCAGTACCACTGAGTTCCTCCTAATAAAAGAGGTGCATCAAACATAACAGTTCTGATGTTTGCACAAGGAATGCAAGTAGCAATCATACACTCACTATGAAATGATGGATGAGCATAAACACTAAAAATCTTATGGATTCTCAAAAATAACATGACCAAGACTCTTATTAGAGTGCAAACAGTCTGGGAATGTGCAATAGAATTTCATTTCTGTTTGGGCTGCTATTGGTAATGTGCTGAGGCTTTAGCATATATTCTGTTTTAACAGTATAGGCAGTTAAATGAATAGTAGTATTAAACATCATTTTTAATCACTGCTTATTTCATGTCCTGATGCTATAACAAGGATCAGAATTCAAAGAGCAAAAAAATCTGCAATATCTATTGTTTTTACTCTAACTCTATAAGAAGGGGGCAAAGATAAAAACCAAGACCAAAGAAATAAAGACATGAAGAATGTTATAGGATCAGTATCTGGGACAGATAAAGGCAACACCAAGAAAATAATACAAAGGTAACATAATTAGCATAATATGTCCATGAACATTAATATCTTCTTTCATTCCATGAGATTATCCAAAATACTATGCCTACAGTCAGCTAGAAGTAGGACTATTAAAGCTTGGGAATAGATTTTTCAAACGAATGCATATATGTTAAAATTTTTAATTTCTACTCTTAAGACAAGAAAATATTAATGAACAACAAAATCACATTCTTTCATATAACTGATAAGTTGTAGATCTTAAAACTATATGCTGACAGGTATTAAATGGAATTATTTAGGTAATCACTTCATTCTTGCTGTCTAATAAACACCACAAGGGCAAGACTGTGGTCTGACTTATTTTATGTCAGGAGAAACCCATTTGTTAAATAACCCACACACTCTACGAACAACTTGAGTTTTTAAACACACTAGTGATTTCTTAGCAGCATAAATACAACTAATGCCCTTGAAATGTTTTCTTCATTGGTTTCTTCCACTTCCCTAGCTACTCTTCATTCTTTAGTTCCGCCTTTCATTGTGGTATTAATGTTGGAATGATGAGCTCTATGACTCTTTTTTGGGAGGGTACTTTGTGGGCAAAGGGAGCGACAGAGCCAGCAGTATGCAGCAGCCATGGGATGCTGGGAATCAAATAAGGATTGGCTGCACGTAAGGCAGGTGCCTTAACCCCGTTACTGTCCTTTTGCCTTCAGCTATTGGACTCTTTCATTGGTTGAGACTCACTCCCTTGCTGTCTCATCCAGTCTACTGGCCTTCAGGCAATTGCTGCTGATGAGTCCTACCTCCTTCTAGGTGTGGCTTTCCTCCCGAATCCTCAGGTGACATGTACTGTCTACACGACATCTCAAACTGGATGTCTAGCATGTATCTGAAGCTTTAACACTTCTGAAATCAAACGCATTTCTTCTCTATCACCTGAGTCTGCTCCACCCGGTTGCCTGATGAAATAACAATACCATCTCTTGAAGACATCTTTAACTCCTCTCTTTCTTCTAGACTCCAGACCCAATCTGCTGGCAATCTCAGGGACACAAGTCCAAGACTGAACCTTTTCCCAACCTTTCAGGGTCACCAGCCAAACCAAGTCACCACTCAGTGCTCCCACAGCCATCGAGCAGGCCGCTGCTCTCACCCACCGACAGCTAGTCGTTCTCTCATTTTCCAGAACATGTCACTTCTCATTACGTCCTTCTAGCAGCTGTGCATTTCACAGCGAAGGGCAAGGTTGTTAAGACAATCGACATGATCTGTTCCTACAACTTCTCTCTCCTCCTCATCTATGACTTCCCTTTCACCCCACTTCAGTAACATCAGCGTCTGTCTGCTGGTTCTTCTTCAAATTCTCCGGTCATGCTCTGTGGCAATGCCTTCTCACATAACATCAGTCAGTTACTATAACTTATAGAGTTATAGTAAAGCTGAGACTTGATCTTTAAAGGTTATCAAATCACCTCTGATGTGATGCTTAATCTGACTGTATTTATCCCTCCCATCAGTGATTCAGCAACCACTTCTTAAAGTGCTTGCAATACTTCAGGAATGTGCCAGGTATATGGCATATAAAGATGAATAGCACACAGTTTCATGTCTGTTTTTCTCCCTCTGGGAAGGAATATTAGAGAAAAGTGTTTCTTATTTCAGCTTCTAAATTTAGGCATCTGGGGAGAATGTAATGGGAATCACATACCTCAGTAAACTTTTGCTGAACAAAGAATTAAGTGTTATGAACTTTATGAATAAACTTTGCTTTAATAAATATGAACTAACTTGAGTTGAGCCATTTTGAGACATTCTCAAAATGACATTGAGATCTTTATTTGATGACTTAATATTTACTATCCTCAGAGGGAAACCCAAACTTCCAATCCTTTCCAATCACTGTGTCACTGTATCACTGTCATCCTGTTGCTCATCAATTTGCTCAAGCGGGCACCAGTAACGTCTCCATTGTGAGACTTGTTACTGTTTTTGGCATATCAAATACACCACGGGTAGCTAGCCAGGCTCTGATGTGTGGATAGGATACTCTGGGTAGCTTGCCCGGCTCTCAGAGAGGGGCAGAAGAATCCAACCCAGGTCAGCCACGTACAAGGCCAACGCCCTACCTGCTGTGCTACTGCTCCAGCCCAACCTTTCCAATAAGCAATGAAAATATTCTTAGAGCTAATTTCAGATCAAACTTAGTATCTTTAGTAGGATTGAATACTATTCAACCAAGAAAATAGAATAATACGCATATCAATAAAACCCGACTGAGAAGTAGTTGAGAGACACTGAGAGTCAGTTGGATGGGCTGGCCCAGCACAGAGCTGCCCAGTGACTAGAAGGAAGCTGGAATCTATTTTATTTCAGCGTTGGGCTTGGAGATAATGACAACTTTTCCTTGAGTTTCACTATACTTTTGGTTTCATTCATTGTTTCAACTGGAAACATGCTGCCTCCTGGAGAATTTATTCTAACGTAAGATATTAAGTTAACATGATGCAGAATGAACAAAGAAGCAGTCATCAATAATTAAACAGCCTGCATATTTAATGCCATGTCTTGCGTGCCTTAGATGTCCTGGTTAACAGCTGCAGACTGCTTTGAAGGCAGCTTAAAAGTGCAGTGATGACAAGAGATGGCAAATCACCGAATCAGGAACTACAGAGTTTTGTCCTACTAATATGCAGACAGATTTTCTTAAGTGTTGGGTAATCTAAGTTGTTGACAAAGAAAAAAAAAAGAAATACTATTTTCTTTGTCCACATAAGCATGGAAATGCCAAATAAGGTCCAGGCAGCCCAGGGGGTTCTCTAGCAAATAGGCTGACTTGAGGAAGGAGCGGCCATATGTTCACCACCACCAAGCCCGGTAGTGTTTATGGGCGATGTCCATTTTCATTTGTTTGCTTCTGTAACTGGACCAATGGCTTCCACCAATCTTACAGCAGAAATGAGATGGGGTATGTGCTAAAAGAGTGGGGTTTGCTGATAATTTCAAAATACATACATCGATGTAATTTCCATTGATATAATCTGAGTTGGTGTCTCCTTCTAAGGTCTGCAGCCTCACCCGGGAATGATCATCTGCAAAAGATAAGGAGAAGAGAACCATTAACAAAAGCAATCTGTGGGGCTGCTCAGAGCCCCAGGATAATGCATACCACAGGGAGACCATCCATATGCAAGTTGCTTTAAAAATACACAAAGGATTAAATGCTATACAACGTGACACTTATTTTGCAGTTCAGACTGGAAAGGTCTGAAGACTCTGAATTTCCCCAAAAATCTCATTAACTTATTCTTTGATCATTTACAGACCTGGAGCATTGGCAAAGCTCTGAGACTTCTACCTAGAGTCCTGTAAATCACAACAGAATTATTTCTTGAATTGGTAGTTTGAGCAACTTCACTAAATCACCTACAAGCCCTGAGATTTTGAAGGTTGCCTATGACATCTACCCTGACAAATGATGGTTATAAACCATGGCCTGGCCTTCTGACAGGTGGACTGAAATTCAGCCTCAGTCATTACCTAGGAGCTCTATCCACCTCTCTGCACTGGGGACATCGGTGAGTAGTCACTGATCAGTCTTGTGACTACAGGCCGGTCAGTTATGCTACCCAGACTCAGCCTCTCATCTGGAGAAACAATTGCTTCAAATTGATTTGCTACTCCGAAGTGCTCCCAACTAGTGCTCAGATGATCTGGGGCTACTCAGTATGACTATCCATCAAGCAGGCCCACAGTTCATTACTGGGTCCCAAAGCTGTGGTGTATTCACTTAACCTCTCTGTACTCTCTCTCTGGGCCCAAATTGGGTTGTTTTAAGGATGGAACAAAAAGAGTTGGCCAAGCATGATGGCCCACACTTTACGTATAGTACAAGAGCTATGATTATGGCATTAATCAGCTGGAGTGATAGCACAGCAGGTAGGGCATTTGCCTTGCCCGCGGCTGACCCGAGTTCAATTTTTCTGTCCCTCTCAGAGAGCCCAGCAAGCTACCGAGAGTATCCCGCCTGCACGGCAGAACCTGGCAAGCTACCCGTGGCGTATTCGATATGCCAAAAACAGTAACAAGTCTCACAACAGAGACAATACTGGTGCCTGCTTGCTTGAGCAAAATCGATGAACAACAGGATGACAGTGCTACAGTGCTACTATTGAGGCACTGAATCACTCGCTTGAAAACCTGAATTTTTATTATAGGGACATTTAAAAGTTCTGTTCTGTCTATATGAGCAGTAGCATCTTGTTCTGTATGCCATTTTCCATTCTGCCTGACACCCTGCCCATAGATTAGTGCCTGAAACACAGCATGCTTGTCCCCATAACATTTCCAAGTGAGAGCTTTGTCTTCAACATAGTAAGTGAATCTTGTATTTTATGGGGAAATAGTACTTAACACTTGTGCCTTGGTGGGTTGGGCGGGTAGATAGAGAGGGGCACTGAGATGGGAAGCAGCTACCGTGGTGGAGGAGTGGAACCCTCTTGGTCATAGCACTGCACAAGAGAACCTCAAATAAAATTAAAAAAATTAAAAAGTATTAAAATTTGTTTTGGGAGTGGAGAGATAGCTCAAAGGTCTGGAGCACATGTGTTGCATTCAGATAGCCTGGATTGGATCCCTGGAGACACTGTTCCTGGGACACTGTCAGAAACAACCCTTGAACAATGATCAGGGCATTGCCCTGAGCCTCCGGTATGGTTCAAATACCAAAAACATACAAAAAAAAAAAAACAAACCAGGAAACAAAAAAGAAAAGGAAAGCAAAAATTTTTAAAAAACATTGTTTTCCTAAGAACCCTTTCCATTCAAACTTACACATGAAAGCAACTTTTATTTACTTCTGCGTATATATTATTGCAATGACGTTGACTGACGTACAAGCAAACAGCTTCACAAAGTTGGTGCCACACACCATAGCCAAGAGCTGGTTCCACGAGCCCTATCTAACCACTGCTTTTACCTTCACTCAGTACTGGGAGGGAATGAGAGTCAGCGGCTCTGAAAGTGACGTGCTAGCAGGCTCTGAGGAGAGCAGTCCCCTCCAAAATAGAGGCCCAGGCCACACTAACTCAGTTCAACACTCTGGTAGGGTGACTGGTGAGAAACAGCACTGGCTGAGGCGAGATCCAGGAGGCCTGAGACAATGGGCCACTCTTTCTGATTGGGCCTGTTCTTAGCTGGGCAAACATTTCACATTGACCCATCAGAATTTCACCTCCTGCTGGATGTGCTTTTCTTGCTGTTTCTGAGAGTGTGGGCAGAAGGAAATTGGGTCAGGTTGCTAACATTCACAGCAGTTGCTAACTCACAGCGGACGGTTACAGCACTTCCAGACAGGACCTTATGATGAATTGAGGCTCAGTGAACTTGGTTGGAAATGTGGTACAAAGGGGGCCAGATAGGAAGAACATAAGGGCCTGGGAGGTGGCTCTGTGGCTTAAAGCGCTCCTTTGAGAATTCAGAACTGTTAATTCAATTCCCAGAGCTGCCAGCATCACTGAGGAGGTCCTGAAAGTTACCCTGTCTAGGGATTCCTGACCAGGTAAAACAAGTATATTTTTAAAAATAAGAAAATTCTTCAGGGAGCCGTTTCTGCCTGCCCTGGTAAGCAGGGAGTATTGGAGGTTGTTTGTGCATGAGCTCCCGGGTTAGCTGTGTAGGTCAGAGCTTGTGGTTTTTGGAAAGATGCTTCATCTCTCTGTTTTCAGTTTTCTCAACTGTAAGATGTGGATTGAAAGTACTCACCCCAATCTGTTTATTATGAGTACTAAAATAACTCACCAAAATATACGCAGACAAAGCCTGGGTAATTGTTGGTTGTTGTCATTATCAGGTTCTGGTGTAGACACTCACATCTTTCATCTTACTGTCCTGAGAGCTGACATTCCAGTGACAGCAGTTCAGAAAAGGTTACATTTGGTCAGAATCCAGGATAACCTCTGTTAGAACAGATTTCCTAGAGCACCTTGCGCCTATTCCAGTCTGCCCATGTGGTGGGGGAAGCGAGTCCTGGGGCATTGGGGCAGATATGGACTGTACTGCTTTTATATCTGTTAGGAAAGTCAATGCATGCACCAGGTCTTTCTGGGTGATGTGACAAGCCAAAGGAGCTCCCCGGATGAAAGATGCTACAATAGAACTGATTGGTGGTTATCCGACGCACATCAGACTTTCAGTCTTCTCCAAAGGGAGACTAGGTCTCAAGGGCCATCATTTCAAAGGAAGTTCTGGCACTCACAGCTCCTGATGGATGGAAGCAGAGCTATCTCAGGATCGACTGTCTTACTGTGCCAGTGAATCCCTCTTTCACACTTTATTTCTCCTGAGACCTCAGGATGAATGCTGCCCGCTCTCCATGACTTACCACCCTGGGCAATAGCAAGTGGTGCTGTAATGTTCTCATTAGGGACGTCCATCTCTAACCAGACTGCTCTCTCCTCTCCCAAAAACAGAGCCTGGGAAGTAGCTGCCCCTCCTCATCCCACCATTTAGTTATCTCTCCCTCCATTTTTCTAAACTTGGTTGCTCCTTCTTCAAATTCATTTGCTCGATTCTTTCATCTTAGAAAAACTCACAAGGCACTCTTCTGAAGGGAATTGAGATTGCTTTCATTTCTCTTCACTTGTATGGCAGCATCTTCCCATTAAAGTCGACTCTAATAGATTTTAACCTCTTGGGCACAGTGTCTATTCTAAGGGCATCCTTCCCAAAGGCCACTGTGCCCACACCGGGATTCCATTCACATACACAGCTTGAAGAGTGAAGGGGTTCAGCCAGAAACATGTGAGCATTTAACTTTTGGCCACGCACTCACGAGCCAGGTGCCAGAACAGTAACTATGTCAACAAAATAAGGGCAGAACTAGGTGCAGGTGAAGGTTGCTGGAGCTTTCCAAGGATTGCTTGTTTTGAATCTGAATTTGGTAGTGATGTTATGAGTGTTTGCTTTGTATCAAATCATATAGAGATTTTTGTACACCTGTATTTCACCATTCACAAACAAAACAATCTATTCTGAGGACATTCTGCTCAGTGAAATAAGCAAGACACAAAAGAACAAATACTGTATGATCCCATTTATATCCAGCATCTAAAGCAGCCAGACACACAGACACAGAGGGTGGAGTGTTGGCTGCCAGGGCTGATGGAACTAAGCACAGGGAGTTATTCTATGGATGTAGAGTTTCAATTTGGATGAGTAAGTTTTTTGTGAGTGGGATTCCATAATAAAGACAAGTAGTGACTGAAATGCAAACATGAAAGTTCATCACAAAGACTAGTAATGTCACTCAACTATGGACCTAATGTTTTTTTTTTGTTTTGTGCATTTGACATCAATAAAAAAGTACATTTTCTTTACCCTACCCCACTCTTGCAGAACATCTATTTGTTCTTCACTGTAACTGGATGCTGAGGGAAATAGCACTTTTGAAGGTGGGAAGAACATCTCATAACTTGGCAGTTTCAGAGGCTTGGGAGTTCCTAAATAAGGGAGATTCCTAACTAGGGTGTTCTAAGTCAGAATGGCATTTTATAGTATACTGTTAGAGGACAGCTGTCATAAATTATGACAGTGTCCTGAGAAGAGTGTTGAAAAATTAATGAAAAGAGAAGTTATGGAATTCACATCATTGATATAAAAATAGCTCAACATATGCAAGTCAATTAATAAATCTAATCAATAAAGGGAAAGATAAAAATCATATGATTACATCAATCAGTGAAAGAAAAATTTTGACAAAATCCAACACCCATTCATGATAAAAATCCATCAACAAAAAGGAAATGCTATTAAGATAGTAACAGCCATTTATAATTACCCCACAGCTAGTATTATACTCAGTGCTGAAAACTAAAAGCTTTCCCTCTGAAATCAGGCACAAGACGAAATGTCCACTTTCCCTGCTATTATTCAATGTAGCTCTGGAAGTCCCAGTGGCAGCAATTAGGCAAGGAAAAGAAATCAAAGATATCCAATTGGGAAAAGAAGTCAAACTGTCACTATTTGCAGATGACATGATAATATACATAGAGGACACTATGGATTTCACTAAAAACTTTTAGTCACAGTAAATCAGTATGGCAAAAAAGAAGACTAAAAAATTAATATGCAAAAAATCTGTTATACTTCTATATTCAAATGTTAAACTAGAAGAGAAGGAGATAAAAGTACTCCATTATATTATCTCTCTTGGGAGAAAAAATACTCCATTAAAAATTGTGTTCAAAAACCATAAAGTATCTAGGAATCAACTTAACAAAAGAAGTGGAAAAACTTTTTGTGGAGAACTATAGGTCATTGAATAAAGAAATAGAAGATTAAAAAAATATTCCATGTTCATGGATTGGAAGAATCGACATTGTTAAAATGGCCATACAACCTTAATTGTTACACAGGTTCAATACAACCCCATCAAAATCACTGACATCCTTCAAGGACTTAAAACAACCACTAATAAATTTGATGAAACCATACAATACCCCAATAGCCAAAATCATTCTGAAAAATCATAAACTTCTTAACTTCAAAAGTGATCAAATCAGCATGGATGGACTAACCCAAGGATGGACTGGGTTAGATTTGAGACTGTGGCCTGTAACTGAGAGCCTGTGATAGACTCTCGGATATAAGGTCTCAGATGTATTATCTCAGCTAATCCATGAAAAAAGGGGCCACGTACATGAAGTAAAGATAACCTCTTTGACAAATGGTGCTGGGAAAATTGGATAACAACAGGCAAAACCAAACAAACAAATAAAATCCTGGCTCCATATCTCAGCTTATCCCCCTTTTCCTGGAAATATGAAAAACATCCTTCAGAAACAGCAATAAGTCGAAAAGTATCATGGTTAACCAGATCGAGCCAGTAAAGGAGATAGTGAAGGAGTACACAAATCTTGCCTCCAGCATTCAGCCTTCTCCAAATTTCTACTCAGAGGGCTTCTAGTGTAAAAGGCTGGATTCTCAGCTATCTTCCTGTAAATCAAGCTCTCAGTTGGCTATAAAGGTAATAAATATAGACTACAGGGGGCAAATAAATCAGTATCTATGAACTCACTGCTATATTTTCTTGAAATATTCACTGTGAATCAGATGTCAGCTAAGAAAACATGTACCAATCATCCTTTTAGGAAAACTCAGTTCCATTTGTGGTGGGTAGTGGTGGTGGTGGGGTGCCACTGTAAACAAAATAGCATCAAGTGACTGAGAAAATGCCCCAGGACATTCGTGGCATTGGTAACTATGGAAATCACTCAGGCAAAGGATGAGTAGAAAAATCAACTGCTCTCTGACTGGTCCCTGTACTCCGGGTCCACTTTGAAGGTTGACTGGATGTAGAAGCCAGTCTCAACGCAGAGGTCTACCATTTGGAGAAGAAGGAGGAAGAAGTGTGGAGAACCCAATTGCTCAGGTTTAAATGTTTGGAAAGTCCAATGTGTTATGTCACCGGTATTCCCAATGCAAAATAAACAAACAAGCACAGACCGATTATTGACCACAAAAGGTAAGGGACACGACTACAAGGATTCTTGAATGTTACTGGAAAATACAGCCTGATAAGGCTGAAAAGACCTATACAGTAGTTCTAATTTACCATTCCAGTTTATCTCCCACTATGACTATCTTTTCCGGATTTTCTAAATTAATTTCATGTCGATATTATGTAATGAATGAAAGTAATGACACACGGAGTCCTCTGGTCTTAGGCTCCCATATGTATTGTGAATTTAGGTGCATGTTTTGAGAGTTGCTGGATTTCATCTGTTAAAAGGGGGTAACACAGGGAGGATTTCAGAGGATGGAGAAACCAAGTGGGAGAATCCATGTTGAGTAAATAACATAGGGCAGTTAGTTCCCATTAAAAAGTAATTATACAGGGGCTGGAGCAATAGCACAGCAGGTAGGGTGTTTGCCTTGCATGTGGCTGACCCGGGTTCGATTCCCAGTATCCCATATGGTCCCCCACGCACTGTCAGGAGTAATTCCTGAGTGCAGAGCCAGGAGTAATCCCCGCACATCACCAGGTGTGACCCAAAAAGCCAAAAAAAAAAAAAAGTAATTATCCAGGAGCTAGTAAGGTCTTGTACAAGGGCTAAGGTCTTGTCTTCTGTGTAGCCCATCCTGGTTAGATCCCTGGGAAAGAGTAGCCCAAACTGTTTTCAGAAGAACCCCTGGGAGGGAGTGGCCCAGTTCCCGCCCCAACTAAACCCCAGCAGCTGCTTCCACATCCCAAAGCCACTGCCATACCTCCAGCTGGACTTCCCAGTTAAATATTCTGGATTTTCTGGTGCCTGCGGCTGTGGCACTTCCAAACTCCTTAACACTAACAGTATTAGCACACCAGATTAAATGGGATATAATGTAAAAGTCAACCGATCTCAACTAACCGAATATTAACACAGAAGGCTTATCTAGCAACATCTTAGTAAACCCCCAGATAAGGACACAATGTCCCCATGGTAAGATACAACAATTTTCAGAATCTCTTCTACAGAAATATTTTTTGATCATTCCCTTAGCCACTTAGTGGTAACAAACAATATAAAACATTGGGTGGCCATGGGAGCATGCTTGAGGGGTAATTGGGAAAATGGAGACAATGGTGGAATGAAGGTGACAGTGGTGGTGGGATTGGGGTTGGAATATTGAATGCCTGTAACAAATCATCATGAACTATTTTGTAAATTGTGGTCTTGAAATAAAGTGGGAAAAATATAAAGAATAACCAGGAAAAGGGTTTGATATTGACTGAGTCCTTCTTAACAACTCTTAATCCCTTTACCCATTTTGATCATTTTTCTTTCCATTCCTATTTGTGTCACTATCACTTTGTAGCTGTATGACTTTGGATGCGTTATTTAACCTCTCTGTGCCTCAGTTAATTCAAATGTATTAAATATGGCAGCAGTTATGAATGGATAAAAATTGAATACTGTCTACCTATAGATTTCCGTGGATTTTGTGAATTAATGTAAGTAATAAGTTTGCGTCTAGTACAAGAATCATATAAATGTGAGCTGTCACTTGTATCATTAGTGCTAATCAGTTAATTCAAGATCTGATCATTGCTTTCACCTTAACTATATTTTTGTGTTTTTTTTGCAGTCTCTCAAAGATACCTTTATATTTTTTTATTTTTTTAACTTTTTATTAAATCACCATGTGGAAAGTTACAAAGTTCTCAGGTTTATGTCTCAGTTATACAATATTCAAACACCCATCCCTTCACGAGTGCCCATAGTCCACCACCAAAAACCCCAGTATACCCCCTGCCCCCACTTCATTTGCTCTTTACCTTGATTACATTCCATATTTCAACACAAAACTCACTATAGTTGTTGGAGTTTCCACCCAAGAGAGACAGACCTACTACCAAGGAAGCATTTGATAATTAGTTTTCCATTGCTGGGAATGAAGAGATATGGAGCCCCACTGCTCCAAGTACATAACTATTCTTCTCCTTTTTTTTTTTCCCTTTTTCCTTTTCCCTTTTATTTTCCACCCTCATCCCCCATCCCGCGCCTCATAGTATGGTGTACGCCATGCCGCAACGGCCGGCGTGGGGCTTTTGCTTAGTTCACAGTCCAGAGAGGTGGCTGCTACATTAATAACCTTCAATATTTCAACAAAAACTTACTGTTATTATTTGGAGTTCCCCCCCCCCCACAAGTCAGACCTGTTCAAACGGAACCGTTTTATATAGCTGACAATTATAGATGTTAATTTGGATTTCTGTATGTTAATTTGGATTTCTGTATAAAGTCCAGGGAAAATTCTACCAGAAATTGCATATCCCAGTTTGCAGTCCCAGTGCATTGTTATTAGAAGCTGCGCTGGATGCCCGAAAGTGTTAGGTCTCTGGAATCAAAGTCTTTAGGCGCAGAGGGTCCGTTTCCCTCTCAGCAGCTCCGAATTTATCTGGGCCCTTAACTATATTTTTGCCTTCAGCCTCTTTCCCATCTAGCAAATTAATTATGAGAACTAATTTTCTCAATCACAATTTCTTCTACCTACCCATCATGTTGAAATCATCAATAAGGAACTACCAATGGTGTTTTTATAAAACAATGGAGATTCTATGATATATTCATTAAAAAGGACTGCTCTGCTTTTCATTTCTTTATTTGGAAGGACCTCTGTGACATTCTGTAGAGTGGGGTAGAGTAGGATGGAAAGCAGCCTGCCTGTATGTATCTATTTACAAGATGACACAAAGCATTGAGTAGGAGTGTGGCAAAGGATCACAAAACGGAAGTGGGATCTGTGGGATGGTACAATTAGCAGGGACATTTCTTTTCATCTTTAAAATTTTGTGTTTTATCTCAATTATCCACATAATTTGAACTATTCTTGATCAGAAAGAAAACAATACATCTATTTTAATTAAAAATAAAAGAAATGCAGTAATGGCAAGGAACTGTAAAAAGACAGATAGGGGAACAAAAGAGAGAAATGAACTGAACAGGATTGGAATTTTGGAAGATTTTTAACAAAGTTTTCTTCACTACACACATTTTCTTTATCATTTATGAATTGCTTTCATAATTAAGAAGATACCTATTAAGTCATGAATGACTAGAATGTGATCACAATTCAAGTGATATTTATACTTTAATAATACATAGTTCAATGTTAATTCAATAGAAATGTAACCAACTGTGCCATTTGAGAATAATAAAACTACTTAAAAGGACTGGCTTCTTTTGAAAGACTTCAGTACATGAATCAAAGCAAAATGAGTATTTGGGGGCTAAAAAAAATAGTACACAGGGGGCTGGAGCAATAGCACAGCAGGTAGGGCGTTTGCCTTACACACGGCCAACCCGGGTTCGATTCCCAGTATCCCATATGGTCCCCTGAGCACCACCAGGGGTCATTCCTGAGTGCAGAGCCAGGAGTAACCCCTGTGCATCGCCAGGTGTGACCCTAAATAAATAAATAAATAAATAAATAAATAAATAAATAATAGTACACAGAGTCAAAATCTGTTATTCTTTCCCTTGTGCATGAGTGCACCAATCAGTTATGCACGAGCATGTGCACACACCTGTATTCATGCAGACATGAATTTACACATGCATGCATGTATGTTTCATACATTATCAGTAGTGTAATTACAGACCCAAGTTATGTGTCTATGTTTTATTCTGTTTCTAAAGGATATACTTCTGCCTTTTGGGGGGTCAAGTACCATTATGTTCAAAGTATCTCTAAGTATTTTCAAATATCTTAACATTTTCATATTAAAAACAAGAATATGGGCAATAGTGGTGCAAATGCAGTTTGTATGTGACTAGATATTATCAGAGGCAGAAAGAATATGTCATTGATCATCCTTCACCTCTAACCAATTCTCTCTTTCTGCTAACTATTGATGGGCTATATAAGGTAAAACAGAATTACAATGATCTAAGTAACATTTGCCCTCTGAGAAGAAACTCAAAATTAATTTCAATTAGAATTGATTTCTGCGAATAATGGCTTTGCTCCTCTGTGGTTACTCTCTTGCCAAGAATCTCTGCTGCACTGGTTTCAAGGAGTGACATGTGCAAGGACCCGGGACTACTGGCCACGTCACTCCTCTGCCACTGCAGCTGGGACTTCCCACTTCTGTCCACCCCTGTGCTCGGGCCCAGCCTCACAGGTTCTGGATAAGGAATCTTTGAGTTCAATGATGGCTCTGCTATTAATTCAACGTGCTACTAGTTCAATCTTGCTTTATTTCTGGCATTTTTTAAATATATATCTACACATTCTGTCAAATATTTTTACCCCTCCCTAACACCACCCCCTGGTTCCTGGTAGGATAGCTGTTCTTAATTCTGCCTGATTTTTCAAGAGTTTTACCCTTGGCCCACCTAAACATGCTATGTCCATTTTTCTCTATTATTCTTGTTCACCTCAATTTTGCTACCCAAAATTGAGTGTACTTTTGTCTAACTAAACTCTTGCTCTTTTTTTTTCCTTTTTGGGTCACACCTGGCAATGCACAGGACTTACTCCTGGCTCTGCACTCAGAAATCACTCCTGGTGGTGCTCGGGGGACCATATGGGACCAGGGTCGACCGCATGCAAGGCAAATGCCCTACCCGCTGTGCTATCACTCCAGCCCCTTGCTCCCTTTTTTGTTCAGTGTCTTTAGACCTAAGCTGGACCATTGCAATAGTGGATTTCTCAACTATGACATAGTTTAGCTGTTTACTGAGTAGAGAGAAATATTATCAACATTATCATCTTTATCATCATTTTTGGTTTTGCAGACCACACCCAGTAGGGCTCAGGGTTTATTCCTGGCTCTGTGCTCAGGAATTAATTATCCCTGGCACAGCTTGGGGGGACCATATGCGACACCAGGACTTGAACCCAGATCAACTATGTGCTAAGCAAGTGCCTTACCCACTGTACTATCCCTGTGACTCATGAACTAAATTATTATTTTAAAATAATCCTGGAAGAGCAAAGTCTTTAACATGGGGCATTATCAGGAGTAACTGGTTAAAAGAATCAGGTAGAAGATTTGGTGAAAGGTTTTGCTCTAGTCTTAGTTACCATTGCACAAGAGAAAAGTAAGAGGAGGTAATCCCAACACACATGAAAATCAAAACTCCCATAACACCTTCTGTCCGTGTTAAGCCCAGGACTATGGGTTCCCAAGCGGTGAAATGGATAGACATGAACCTGATAATGCAAAAGTAGAGGGAGTTTTATTCAAGTTAACTGGGGTCAACTATCTCACCCACAGAGTGGTCTACTGATAGTGACCCCGACCTCCAAGTGCAAGTAGTTTATCTAGGATTTGATTACATAAGCAGTACATGCCTTATTGTTTCAGAAAGAAATCTTATTTAGTTACCAAACAAAGATGTTTTGGCAAGTATCTAGGATATCTAGGATAACAGTGGTCAGACAATAGTTAAACAATAGTTTCCACTAACAGTTTATGGTTTCATATGCTACTCATTCTTTTAGGGTTAACAAAGGCAATTTCTGGGGCATTGTGAGAATTGATTGACTGAACCCATTTATTGGGCCCAGGTGGGTTCAGGTTGGCCAGTCACACATTGTTTCATTGCTGGGAAACCAAGACTGTTTCAGTTCCAGGAACTGAACCTGAGGCCTACTTGATTTTGCTGATTTATGCCTCCTGTCATGGTGCACTTGTCATGATATCAGTTTCGCCCTTACATCTGCTCCTTCAAAGGTATGTATCCTCACAGACACATCTTACTCACTTGCCTCCTCAGACTCCCTCCACTCATTCAAAGTGGCTCTTGCTCATTGTATGAATGATCTTCATGTGGTGACATCAGTCTTGACTACACCAGGCCTTCCAGCAGGACACCAGAGATACCCATGGGTCTCCATGATGGGAGGTCTCTTTGTCCATGATGAACAGGTTTGTCTCAAGACTTGCCTTCCCTCCAGGCTGCATCCTCCATGCTCCACCCTTTGGCAACTTTATCAAAATGGCTTCAACTGCTACCGATCACTGATCTGTTCAATCCACTAATTTATACTCTGGTCCAGACCCATATTTTTGTGTTCCTGAGAATCTGCATAACTGCCTACATGGCATCTCCTTCGAATATTTCAAAGGTATCTCAGTATATCTTCAAGCTGAACTCATTAAGTTTTTCCTACTACAAACTCCCATGGGCCCTTGGACTTCCTTCCAAGTTTTTTTCCCTACAGTATTATCTCCTGCCCCACCATCCCTTATCTTTTAACAAAGACTCAAGCTCTCCTGTGCTCTAGAAAGCTTTGCAGCTCTGGGTCTCTCCTACCCACCCCCATGCCTGAGTTCCATCTCTCCATAGCCCTTCCTCCTCCCTTCAGACTCTGGGTTCCCCTAAGGGAATGGACCATCACCTGGTAAACCCTGTGGCTATGTCCTCCTGTCAGTGAGCATTCATCTCCAGAGCTCAGGGAGATGGAAGGTCCCACATCTCTAGAATAAATCCACCCTCATTACCTGTTCTCACAGTTTAGTACCCCTGGTCTTTGTGATCCTTCATTTATATTTATTTCCATAAACATTAGATTCCTTTATACCGTCAGTTGAGCTTTTCCTCCCTCACTGGAAATCTCCTGCGTGCAGAGCTGTGTCTCTTTCTGCAGCCTGGTCACCCTGTGTTCATCCCTTTCCCCCCTGGGTCTCTCCCTCATGCTGTTCAAGCGACACTGGAAACTTTGTTGTGCCGCCAGGTCACTGTGGGGTGGTACATCTTTCTCAGGGCCACTGCCTGTCCCAGGTTCCTCTCCTCACCCGTCAGGTGCTGGTTTGATCTGACCCCAATGAAAAAATATCAACCTCTGACCTAGCTGACTCCCTTATTCTCTGCGACATGCCCCACCTGCTGATGAATATTCTATCTATCTGTCTATCTATCTATCTATCTATCTATCTATCAATCTATCTATCTATCAATATATCTATCTATCTATCTATCTATCTATCTATCTATCTATCTATCTATCTATCTCTATGTCGGATAGCTTTCTCATCCAGTTTATTTATAATTGCTTCTCTGTTGCCTTCACAACATTAAGCATTCTCTGTGTTTTGTTTATTCTCAGCTCCCTATTTTTCTGAGACATAATTTAATTCCCTGGCAGAGAAGCTGGCACATAGCAAATCAAGGGCCACAATCAAAAGGGAAGGGCCTCCAAGTTTTGGTTCCTTATCGCCAACTGCCAGTCCCCAGCAAAGAGCATGCCACAGATTGAAGGAGCTGCAATTAGAAGGGCAATTTTTGAGGGACTAATGACCACTGGGAATACAAGAATAGCTGGAGGGCTATGGTGCATGTGTGTGTGTGTGTGTGTGTGTGTGTGTGTGTGTGTGTGTGTGTATGTGTGTGTTTGTGTGGAGGGGGGCATGTAGTGTGGTCTGGTAGTGGTGGATGGAATGTGATTTTATATTTGGAAAGGGCTGGTTCAGCAAGTTTATTGTGTAAATAAGGGGAAACTTTGAGTTACTTAAGAGCAAAAGCCAATAAACAGCTTTTAAGCACCATTGAAACCATTTTATATGCAAACGCTGTTGCAAAACAATGGATGTCATCATTATAAGCGCCTCTTATGTTCTTCGAAAAACACTAACAAGAATTTCTAAGATAGGCCGACTAATTTCCCAACTTCTCAATCCAGTAAGTGGTGTTATTCCCTAGGCTGAACTCTATGAAGCAGGATTCCCAGTTCCTGCAATGAACCCTGTATTTACATATATTTTAGCAGGTAGTGGAAAAGGTAATACTTTTCTCCATGTCTGTCAAGTAACTAGCAACTGTGCATACACATAAGTGTGATTTATGCAAGTATTTTTATGGCCAGCGGTATAGATCAGGGGTCAAGGCACATGTTTTCAATGCATAATACCCCATGTTTGATCCCCACCAGGGGGCAATTAAGCACCATTAGGTGTAGTCTCAGATGCCACTAGTATTCCTGAGTGGTCCTGGCGGCCCCCAACACTGAGAGCTCTGAGCAGCATCCCAAGGAAGGGCGAGAACATTAGACCACTTGGCCAGGTTGGCTGAGAATCACTGATGGGGACCTTAGGGTCCCTGAGCAGTGCTTGGGAGCACCTTCCACCAAAGGGAAAAAAATATTTCTTTTATTTTCATTCCTCAAATCCTTCCATGATTCTAAAAGTATCTACAGTTTCTCTTGACTTCTGTAACTAAAGACACACAGAGAGCCTCAGATAAAGCAGGTCTGAAATGAATATTCATGAACTTATCTGGGCAGCTTACTCAGGACTCCCTAGGAAACAGCTCAACCTGGGGGTTCTGACAGACAGACAGTGGGCCAGGGCTGGCACCAGACATGGCTAGCTAGGATTTAAGCCAGGAGCGGTGATATTTTCACAACCCATATGTGATATCAGAGTCATCCTATTTAGCTGGGGTGAATTAAGAATCTTAACTGAGGACCTGGATATCCTGTTATAAATGCACTTATAACTGTCAGCCAGGTGAACTGAGTGATCAAAATCTCAGGGTAAGCCAGAATTGAGTCTTATGGACAACTGTATAAATAATGTAGACAGGTAGAGCTTTTTAGAAATTAGTGGAAAACTAGAGGAAAAGATAACTATCAGCAATAGCAGGGATGAACCCGGAATGCATCATGCTAAATAAAATAAGCTAGAGATAGAAACATAAACCCTGCATGGTATTACATGTGGAATCTGAAAAACTCAAGTACACAGAAGCAGAAAGGAGGGGCAGGATCAGAAGCAGCGAAGGAGCTAAGGGCAGTTGGGGGCTCTGGGACCTGCTTGTTAGAGAGAATTGAGCGGCAGTTATAAAGGATGAAGAACGGTGGAAATCTAATGTCCAGCATGATGACTTGGTTGCTAATACTGTACTGGATCTGTGTATTGGCGAAGACAGTAGATTTCAGTTGCTCTCACCAAGTATAAAATATATGTAACCATGTGATCAGATGCTACTTCTCTGGGTGTAACAGTTATTTCTCCCTGCATTTGGATAGGAAAGAATCATGTGACCATCTGAAATACATGCAACTTTTACTTAAAAATGACATGTGTAGCGGGAAAAGTCTTTGGACTCCATGAAGACTGAGAGGTAAGATGAAGTGAAGAGCCAGGAGACCTGTACCTTCTTCCTGACAGTACGAAACAAGCCATTTGATGAGAAGATAATCAAGGACGTGGGTCCCAGATGGAGACTAAGGGCTAGAAAATCAGCCCTGGAGATGATGAGGAGGAATGACAGGCAGACACAGGGACTGGAGCAGAACAGAGTTGGTGTGTGGCACAAGATGGGGAGGGTTATTGGGCAGCTGTGGTTGTGCAAACAATGGCAGAGGGAGTGCCTGCAGTTATCAACCAGCTCGCTACTTTGAAGCCAAGATTTCCAAATGCTGAAATTCTTTTTCCCATTTCAAATGACTTACTAAGTCAGCCAGTCGGAGAAAGGTAAAGAAAACTGAAGAAAAGATACATATACATATGCATGCATACATACATATATCTGTATATATGTATATACATGCATGTATAGCACTGTAGCACTGTCGTCCCATTGTTCATCGATTTGCTCGAGCAGGCACCAGTAACATCTCCATTGTGAGACTTGTTAGTGTTTTTGGCATATCCAATACACCACAGGTAGCTTGCCAGGCTCTGCCGTGAGGGCAGGATACTCTTGGTAGCTTGCTGGGCTCCCTGAGAGGGACGGAGGAATCAAACCCGGGTTGGCCGCATGCAAGGCAAATGCCCCACCCGCTGTGGTTTCGCTACTATAATCAATATTGTTTTGCTTGTCTTTTCTTTTTAGGGGTGCTCCCAAATAGTACTTAGGGCCCTGGAGTTTATTCCAGAGATTTTTGACCAACTGGAACAGAAGTCTGGCTTCTAGGCCTGCAGCTGTGGCGTGACTTGGTCCTATGTGACCATGAGCAACCAGACCATACTTGGTGAGTTTGGGCTCTCTAAGCACCACGTGAAAGTGCCTGGGAGTCTCGAGGGCTACACTCAGCACTGCTTGGGGGTTCATTACATGCTGGGGGGACTGAATGAGAGTCAGGCAAATGCTTCTACCCTTCACCCTGTTAACTCCTTGGCTCCTCAATATTTTTTTTAAAAAGAGTGTTTTGGCGTGCCTCTCAAGTTCTGTGGGGTCCAAGTGCACTCCTGAGGATAATTCAGCTAACTGGTCATTCATGACAATGCGGGGACCTGCCAAAGAGGTGCCATGGAGGCAGCAAGTGGCAGTTCTGCAGGGCCATGTGGTGCTGGGTTTGGGGCTGGGTATGCTCATGAAGGGCATGGACCTGTGACCCGTGCGCCATTTCTCTGGTCCTCAATATTGTTAATGTGTATGTGTGTGTGGGGCGGGGGGGGAGGGAGGATATTTTGCTGTTTTTTTTCCTTATTTTATTTTGGGACACATTCAACAGTACTTAAGGACTGAAGGGTTAAAAAACAAACAAACAAACCTACATTAACAGTTTTGTAAACCACAGAGCCTAAATAAAACAATGAATAAATGAATAAATAAAATGATCAGGTCAGTTTACCAAGTTAGCACTTGTCATTCGAAAACCAATAGGTTAGCTTTGTGAAAAGTTAAAGAGGATTAGAATATATCCCATGAAAACCCACCCCTATTTTTAGTATAAAACATGTGGAGATGCACTGTCTCCACCTAACTAGAGAACAGTGTTATGTACTAGTCATGTTCAATATTACTAAAATTAAAACAAATTTAAGATTCAAATCCTCGGGTGAAGCCACGTTTCACAGGCTCACATGATTTCTCAGTCAATGTCTTGTTTAGAGCAGACACAGAACTTTCTGCAACTGCAGACAAGGCTGTTAGGGCATCTGCTATAGAATCTATACTGTCCTACTAAGCAATGCTAACTCAGGGAAATAGATTTCACCACACTTTCACAGTCAATAAAGCGAATGGATTGCTCTCCTGAAATACTTAAGCCATTCAAGTCTATTTTCACATTGTTTTGTTTTCAAGTTAAAAATTTTTTTTTTACTTATCTTTTGAAATAGCATGAATTCTGCTAGTACCTTGTCAGTACCTTGGTGCAGTCATGTATGACTTAGAGCACGTTAATGCTGGGGAATGAACAGCTTCAGCCCTGAGTAAAGGAGGCTCATCAATCTACCAGGCATCTCAGCATCGTTACGGAACATTAATGAGGTTGGGCTCGATTTAAAATCTGTCCAAGGCATTATAGATTGGTAACATTCCATTTCAAAGGAACAGGGAATTTCTGAGATATAATCCTAGCTCTTTTGCTAATGAGTGTTGTGATATGGGGACTATCATTTAACTTCGGAGTTTCAGCTTCCTGTCCTTAAAATGGGGCTATTACTGACCTACCTAACCCAAGTGTCTGCAGGATTAATGAGTTAATGTTTGCTTCAGAACTCTGAGCTCCTTGCACTAAGCTGTGCCGTGCATTATTATTTCTATTCATGCTCATGTAGCAGCTGGGAAACATTAGGATTATTATGTTTCCTCTTTCTAAAATGCATTATTTTTCCTCTCGGCATCTTACCATTACCTGCTACCCAAATTTTAAATCTAAATGTAAGACCAGCCCCATAGAAAGACACATTGACATAGTGGGGGTATTTAGGGAGTTTTTCTTTCTTTAATTACAATTATAATACCTGCTTTTCTAACAGGATCAAGGTGGTAATTGTGCTGTAAATTCTCACCACATGAGGCTGGTGGTCAATCTTAGCAGACGTGAAAAGGAAGTTTATACCCTTGCACAATTACATTGTCAACACTTACATGCAATGATATTCCCATATCTGTTCTTCATTCTGTTCTCATCTTTCTTAGCAGAATCCCATGGTGCAGACTGCCCTTCAAAAAAGCTCTGGAAGAAAGAGAAAAGTGACACAAAGAATTACAATTTGATGCAGTAAACACAGGGATCTCACTGCTGGACCGTGGTCTTAAAAAATCTGTAACAAGGGCCAAGAAGAAAAAAAATACTTGCAGGAATGAAAAATAGATTAGTAAACTATTTCATTTAATTTTACCCCTTTAATTACTATGTACCAAACACATATGGGGTCTGAAGATGGAAACCCAAATTTATCTGCACAACCCAATAAAAATAGCTATGTTCCCCCACTTTTGTATTTAATATAGAAACTGGAGCATTTCAATTTCTTAATTATGTTACCATTTTTGAATATTCTCCTAAGAGATATAAAATATTTTTTTTCTCTCAATTGTTAACTGAAAGGTTATTTTTTGCTACTACAGGCAGGCAAGCTAAGATTTCATAACTATAAGCTTAAAATCCTGTAATACATTAGCTAGAGTTTTCTCTTCATTTTTTAAATGGAGTTTTAATGTCCACTTATTCAAGAATTTGGAATTATTATAGCTAGGGTATTTAACCTCATGTTATCAATCATTTATATTTCTTTTATTAATTGACAAGGAAAAAAGAAATCTAGGATTTTTCTTCATTTTTTTTGTCCACATTCCATTTTACCTTGATACGGTCAGCTAACAATGATGCAATGGGAAGATGGATGGTAGAAGCATTTAGTAAAACTGGTTTGCTATCTTTGCAATAACTTTTCTTATAATTCTTGCCACCAATTGGGACAGAGGATGAATGCATAAGGATGGAGCGATAAATGAAAGTACCATTCTGAAATGGCTTGAGAACAAGGGGTGAGAACTCACATCCTCAAACATGCTTTAGGATGGTTCCAAGCTAGGGAAACTTGAAAAACTTCATTATAATGTTGACTTCCTCCAAACTAAATCACTTAATGGCTTGCTGTATACCAGATGCTTTATAAAAAGAAGTTGATTAACACTTATTTCACATGACATATGCATAACATACTTATTAATATTTGTACCATATACTTATTAAGTGCTTGCAGGAGTAAATTAGACTAGAAAAAATTGCTAGTAAGAAAATAATCAGGGGGGCAAAGAGAAAATGCAGCAGTAGGTAGGTTGATTTCCTTGCCTGCACCTGACCTGGGTTTGGTCCTTGGCACCCCATATGGCCCCTGAACCCCTCCAGGAGTGATCCCTGGGCACAAGATCCAGGAGTTAAGCCCTGAATACAGCTTGGTGTAATCCCTAAAACAAAGAAATAGAAAAACAAAAACAAAAACCAAACAACCCCCTTGCCCCTCCCTTTTCCTGCCAGGAAAAAAAAATCAGGAAACTTTAGTACTAATTATACTAATCAAGACATAACACTTATATTGTTGACAAGAAAATTCACATATTAATGGATCCACGATCCCATATTATCCAAGGACCAACTGTATTTACTGCTTAGTTTACGAGTCAAGAGAACCTATTTATTGTTCCTTTTCATGGGACCAGAGGTGCCTCATTAGCTAAGCTGTTCTGTGATATTATTGCAGTGGGACAGTTCTCACAGAGCCCACGGTGCCTGCAAACTCGGTGGGCAGCACTCAGCTTAGCCACAATGGTCTCTGCCATCAGACTGGACACCCTGAGGGCAGACACTGCAGGCTCATCAGTTTCTGTTGGTGCAGAGCGAGTCCTCGTGGTAGGAGTTCCATCATGAGTCACGGAATGAATGAGCATCTGCAGTGTCTGGTGGCAGTCTACTAGGCTCTGATATCAAAAACAAAGCTTTACTTCTGCAGATTCGTCTGTGTGGGACTGCCAAGCGAATGGGAGAGTCTGCACTAGCACTCTGGGCCCATTCCATTCCCCAGCACTCTGCAAGGTCTGTGCTGTTATCCTGACCCGCTGTGGACTCATACTGTACGCTTCAACTCCACAGAGCCGGCTGGAAACAGAGACCTGTGCCCATGTGTTCCCTCTGACTCAGGCCTCTGCAACACAAAGCAGCTGGGGAACAAGATAACAACAGGCAGAATTTAATTTGCCCATCCTGATTTACAGTGTTTTAATTACAAATGTTCTTGATACCTCTTCTCAGTTTTTATAATTATCATTTTGAAAATGAAACATGGAGCAGACTTGGACCAGGTTTACTATATACTTAGTTATGTTAAAAGACTCTTACTATGTATTACCAGTTGAAGTGTCATGCTTTGTATGAAGCAGGAGAAATACAAGTGAAAACATTTTCAGGTTTTTAATAGTTTAAGGCAATAGATATATAGAGAGTGAAAACCTTTAGTTAATTCCTTGCAGAAAAAGACCATTACATGATCAGGAGATTTATTTAAACATTATTACTTCTATTTTGCCATAAAGCATACATTTAAAAATAGCTTCAGGGATTATAAAGTCATACTTTTTCTGAAGTCTTTGTTACCCCATGAATGACAATTATTTTACAGTTGAGTAATAACTATTATTTGACTTCCCTTATAACAATTGAATCGACATTGACATTGTCATGATGTAATTATCAATTTCACTTCCCTTTGTATTTTGTGCCTACTTGAATTTTGCTTTTTTTGCAGGAAAGTGAAGAAGGTTCCTGACACCTTGGTTTCTTCCAATAGATCCATGTCCACAGTGTGTGTGCGTGTGTGTGTGTGTGTGTGTGTGTGTGTGTACAGAGAGAGGGAGAGAGATAGAGACAGAGAGGCAGAGAGAGAGAGAGAGAGAGAGAGAGAGAGAGAAAGAGAAGAGAAAGTCCTGTCTGTAGGGACAGTGCTCACCTCACAGCTGTGCTTCCTTATATTTGTGGTAATCACAGGACTTCTAATAGCCCTTGCTCTTAAAAACAGTTATTTACATTTGATTGTTTTCATTCAATTGGTGATCAGGAAACATACAAATAACAATGAAACAGGAAAATATACCCAACCTCCTTACATCCCAGTTCTTCCTGGTGTTCCCTCCTGGCACAGTTTCATTTGGGGGAAGCCAGGTACTACCCAGGTACATTGCATTATTAGAGGGGGCACTGAGAAGTACTTGCCAACTGATGAAGCCCATTATTCCTGCCAACCCCAGGAGAGCTTTAGCTCTGAGGGAATGGCTCCCTCACTGACAGCTGAGCTGAGCGGCAGGAAGAAAGACCACAAGCAGCTCCAACAGACCAGCCCGGGGCCCACTTGTCTGCTCTCCTTCCTTTGCTTTGTTGTTTTAGGCCACACCCAGCAGTGCTCAGGGCTTACTCCAGCCCCTGCTCCGGGTATTACTCCTGGATGGCCCCAGGGACCAGGACGGATGTTATTCTATGGTGTCCTTTTCAAAGACATTTCGGCTATTATTCTTTTAATGCTTTAAGCAAAATAATGCACAATTTCACATGAGTTTCTCACGTGATTTCTTCCTCTGTGGAGGGTAAAACAAAAGATTCTTTAGTTATCTACTTACTTTTTTCATCTTAAAAAAGGTCAAAGGTTACATGTATTTTTTTTAAAAAATTATTTATTTATTTATTTATTTATTTATTTATTTATTATTTTAATGGATCACCGTGACATACAGTTACAGACTTACAAACTCTTGTGATTACGTTTCAGTCAAACAATGTTGGACTACCCATCTCTCCACCAGTGCCCACTCTCCACCACCAATGCTCCCAGTATCCCTCCCACCACCCCCACCTTTTCCCACCCCCTGCCTCTGTGGCAGACATATTCCCTCTTACATGCTCTCTCCTTTTGGGTGTTATGGTTTGACATGCATCCTTTTAAAATGATGTAAATTGAATTACTTAATTCCTTGGGAAGGATTTTACTCTGGACCAATAGACGTAGGAAGCAAGTAACCATCACGTAATGTGTCACATTTAGAGAACAACTACAAATATGAAATTTGCTGACAGTAAAACCAAAAAATTTATTTTTCTCTTTTTCTGGGTTACACTTGGTGATGTTTAGGGTTTACTTCGGGCTCTGCACTCAGGAACCATGTATGGCAGTGCTTGGGGACTGGTATACGGGATGCAGTGGATTGAGTTCAGGGATGTGCAAAGTAGCGTGGTAAGACCACTGTGCTATCATTCTGGTCCCTCATGCAGGTTTTGAATCCTCTTGGTGCTGAGGGAAAAGTCATATCCTCGAAGACATCAGTTGTTTTTTGAGCTTCTACTCCGGTCTGGCTTCTGAGTGACACAGCGGGTTCCTCTGCCTTTCACGGCTGTCTGTGCTCACGGGACTCCTGATGTTCAAAGGTGAGCCAGCCCCAAGGCCTTTCCAACTTCTCACTTTAGTTTGTTCCATAAATTTATAAGCAGGTTCACTAAACTCCAATTCAACCCGCTCATGGGCACGGCTTTGAAACAAAAGCCTGATGAGAGTGGAAGCAGCGCCCGGAAAGTGTAGCTCAAACCACCCTGCAGCATCTGATGACTTCCCCTTCCAGGAGCAATCAGGTAAGGACAAGCCTGGGAGACAGACCAGGAAGGCCCACACTCCCAGCATACTTCTTGCAGAGGAATCTTAAATACATATGCATATTTAGGCAATATTTAGTACTTATGGAAGATTTTTAATATGCAGATACAAATCTGATACACCAACTATGGACTTTTTATTACAAGAAACATTTTATGTGTTTTTGGGACTTAAGTTAATGGTCTCACTGCACCTTCGGCTAGAATTTTCATAAATATACTCATACTTTGACTCTACTTAAAAGGTAATTAAAGTGTTTTCTCTGGCTACCTGAGCTCATATATACTAAGAAAAGGCAGCAAACCTGGGAACCACTCTGGAAGAATAATAAGTCTCTGAAACAATAAAAATGAAACCAGGCAAGCTCTAGTGAATACCAATGACTTCTCCACTTTTAGATGCTGCACTCTCCCTGGGCACACAGCAGACGGAAATTGAACATCCCTCACACAGTCATTTTTTTTTCTGAATAGGAAACATGTTTTTGTGATTCAATAACTTCCTTCCCCACCCGTCCTACCACCATCATTTTCCACAGGATATAATTATACATCTCCGGTGCCCACCTCAGGAGAACGTTACTCCAAAATGATGCACTCTGTTAAAAATGCCACAGCTCCCAGATATTAAAAAAGAGAGAAAAAAAAATCCGATTCAATAGAAAAGCTGCCAGGAAGAAAGGAATGCAGGTCAAGGCTGTACATAATGTACAGTATGTTTTCAGGCATTGCAGGGTCAAGTTTTTTTAGAAACTTCTGAAATTGAATTTTCCCTGCCTTTCTTATATGAATAAAACTGTGCACATAAAATGACTAAAATCGCCACGCTGAAAAGGGAAGATGAACTCACTGGGGCATGCAGTCTCTGAACTTTCTTTGTTTTCTCCCTGTACTTCTCCCTCAGTTCTTCCAAGCGTGGCACTTTATTAGGATCATATAAACTCTTTATTGCTATCATACAGGATATCAAACATACCCAGAATTGCCTGAGAGGCCACAGAATGAAGTGCCAGTGGGAAGGTGTCCTCAGAAGCTGAGACATGTCACAGCAATCACGGTCATTACCCACTGTCCTGAATCAAGGCTGCAAAAGGGACCAGGTGCCAATCCAGGCAGGAGAAGAGGGGCTGAATGAAAAACAAGAATCTAGACACACAACTGTATTATAATTTTTTTTAATCCAAAGAAATCTAAATGTGAAGACTCTGACTATTTTTTTTCTTTTTGGGTCACACCAAGTAATGCACAGGGGTTACTCCTGACTCATGCATTCAGGAATTAGTCCTGGCAGTGCTTGGGGGACCATATAGGATGCTGGGAATTGAATTAGGGGCGGCTGCGTGCAAGGCAAACACCCTACCTGCTGTGCTACTGCTCCAGCCCTGACTCTGACATTTTTAAGGAAGCTATTAATCAATTTCAGTATTTCAAATACCCATATTTTATCACCACTTAACCCAATTCCAATTTGTAGGCATTTTCTATTTTGCAGGAGCTGGGTAGGTGATACTCTTGACAACAGCTGTCATACTGACTTCCTTGATCAAGCTCTCTTTCTCTTTTGCAAATAGAATTAAAGTTTGCAGCTTAAAAAAAATCATGATGCTTTGCCATCTGGAAATAGTCCCACATGTTGTCTGATTGAATTTTTGAATATGGGTTTTATTCTGATGAGTATTACTCTGAATGGATGACTTTGCACAGCAGTATCATTTATGAATAATATATGTATACAGGATCTTTGAAGCTCTATCATGTCTTTTTATTTCTATTCCATAGGTAATGATGTTTAGGATCAAAGGCACAAGGAGGCTGCTTGAGATCATGCAACCAATTATTAGAGGAGCTGTGACTCAGACTCAAGGCCACCTTGCTCTAAAATAAGTGCTCTTCTCAGCTGGCCCCAAGGCTGGAGGAAAAGGCTTGGATTCAAGGTCACTCATTACATGGTACATGTACTTTGATGTTACCATCGTCATGGACCATAAGTCCCCAAGTTTTTTTGACTTCCACTTTTTTATGGACTATTTCTATTCCATTTCCTAGTGTTGGTGCCATCTGCACAGTAATTTTCCTGGGGAGTTGAAGTCATGTGTACCCCAGAGGCAGTCTCAGTCTACTTGCTTTTCTTTAAATGTGTCCAATTCTAAAGCCCTTTTTTTCCATCTTCAAAATCACAGTGGAATTAAGCTCTCAATAAGGAGGTGACATATCTCTCAAGTGTCTGAGAACAAAACAAAACAAAAAACTACCCAAAAAATCTGAAACCACTAAATGAGTGGCCAGAGATAAAAACAAACAAACAAGCCATAGGGTAGGTAAATGGTAATAAAAATGGTAACCACAGGGCAAAGTCTGTTGAGGAACATTCCATGGACAGGGCCAATGTTCCCTTAAATTACAGAGATTGATGCGCGGTAAAGGAGCTTGAAAAAGGAGGTTATTTAGCTGAAAATGAGCTAAGTTTGGTGGGCCATTCATTTTAAGAAGCAGGAAATAGCTCTTTGGGAATATTCAACGCTTTTTTTTTTTTTTTTTGGGTCACACCCGGCAATGCACAGGGGTCATTCCTGGCTCTGCACTCTGGAATTATTCCTGGCGGTGCTCAGGGGATCATATGGGATGCTGGGAATCGAACCCAAGTCAGCCGCATACAAGGCAAACGCCCTACCCGCTATGCTATCACTGCTATGCTATCACTCCAGCCCCATTATTCAATGCTTTCTTGACTTGCATTTTTCTTTCCTTTGTTCTCTCTAAGAGAGCCTAATGATAAGACCTGCAATTCTCTGAGGGCCCAGAATCCCCTCTTAGCAGATACCTTCTCAGGGTTGGAAGTTTCTGCCTTCCAGCACACAGATTAGTCCTCACTGGCTGATGCTGTGAGACAGAAACCTTAGAATTCTAGGGTATATTTGGTTCCATGACACTTGGCCCTGAAGGGGTCTGTCAAAGGATACGGAGAATTGTTTTCTGTTTAAAATTTAAAGGCTGACTGTGCAAATTTGTTCTAGATCGTTCTATAGGGTCTAGGTTGCTTGTTTCTCAGCAAGGTCAAGGTTGTGAAGAGACTGGACTATAAAAGATTTATATTTCTTATATAAAAATTGGCCAGCATACCTTTTTTGGATTGGCTATTATCTATTTCTTGCATGTCATGAGATTAATCACTGTATCACTGCCATCCTGTTGCTCATCCATTTGCTCGAGCGGGCACCAGTAAAGTCTCTAGTGTGAGACCTATTGTTAATTGTTTTTAGCATGTCGAATACACCATGGGTAGCTTGTCAGGCTCTGCCGTTCGGGCAAGATACTCTGGGTAGCTTGCTGGGCTCTCTGAGAGGGGTGAAGGAATAGAACCCAGGTTGGTCGAGTGCAAGGCAAACATCCTAGTTGCTAGGCTATCGCTCCAGCCCTCATGAGATTAATAAGTTTTAAAATATTTTGGAATTTACACCTGGCCTCATTTAATGTATGACCCTGTAAACTCTTAAAGAGGCCACAATAATTGGGTGGGATGTTAATATAGTGATGTTAGTGTGCAACTCTTCATGTATGGGTTGAAAGAGGACTGTGATGCTTTTAAGTTAGATGAAAGTATAGGATTCAAATGCTTTGCTGTTTGAGTCCAAGTTCTAGGATTGCCACCCACATTTCAGAGATAGCAATTTTCATTTCCCCTCTAATGCAGATATTGCCAGGGTTTGAGATATTAATATCACTCCTCGAGTACTGCAATTTCCTCTACCTCTGCACCTGCCTTAAAAGAGTGATTTGTCGTTAAGTCTGGGCTAAAGGCACATAGACCTTCCAATGAGCAAGAGTCACTCTGCAAAATAGATGTCTCTTAGACATCTAGAAAACAAATGAATACGCTTGCAAAAATTCAGCTGCTCCTATCCAAGGCCAGCCACGAAAGCTTAGTTCCCATTTGTATTTCACCTCCATTATTGCAGTACCCTCTTAGCTCCCTCAAGTTTTATTCACTTCTTATAGGGTGAGATTTTTAAAACCATGTCTGGGCATTGAAACTTTGTTCTGTCTGAAAACCTGGTAAGTCTTCTCACTAGAAAATGGCAGTAATATAGATTGAGAGACTCAGCAATATGAGGCACATGTAACAGACTGTAAGAGTTCACTTCGGTCTAGTCATCCCTGTTCTTGGTCTGACATTAAGGCTTGAGACTGGTGACAATCAAGTCATACTGGCTTCGCTTTTTTTTTTGTTTGTTTTGGTTACTGTCAGAAAATAATCCTTTCCAACTTTTTCTCCATAAGTTCTTTGCTTTTCCTCTACTGATTCTACACAGTATTTGGAAATCGGGTATTGTTGTTCCTCTCTGAAAATAATCACATATCCTTTCCATCCTTTCTGGGCAAACTATGAGTTTTAAAATGTCCTCACCTAAGGGGGGAGAAAAGTCCTCACCTCAGAAATCACAGCTCCATCAAATGTGATGAAAAAAATCTAAGGATTTTTTTTTAGACATGACAGGCTTGGAAATGAATAGGTATAGCAGAAAAGGGAATTTTAATGAGAGATTTGTGACTCCTTTTGACATCTATTAATTTATAAAACCTATCAGCACAATTCCTGTTTTTTTCCCTGTAATACCTAAGTCATGGCGATTAAAAATAAAAATTAACAAAGAATTATTTTAGAAATTTGAAAATCAAGGTTAAGAAGTACCCTTTCAAATAGTTTAGTGAAAAATAATTGCATCATAATTGACTGTCAAAAAGTTCAATTTCTCCTTTGAAAAGCAAACATTTTCATGAAAATTATAACCTATTATGAAATTAGAGACATAGCTGCTCTCTTTTATTAACTGATGTTTTGCTAAACATACTTCTTACTGAAAATTATGGACACCATCACTTTAGAACATATAGACTGGTTCTTTTGAGGAAAGTCTTGGCTTTTGGACCTTCCCTAAGGAAGGAACAGGAGGCAGATATTCTAAATGAATTCAAAACAATAAGCCTGTACCAGTCACAGAGCAGGAATTCTGACTAGGTGAAGTGTCTTTGTGTGGCAAAGTGTCTTTGTGTGTCTACAGAAATTCTGACATGGTAAAGTGTTTTTGTGTGGTGAAGTGTTTTTTGCATGTCTACAGAAAGACAAAGTCAGTCACAGTCTCTGTAGGAAATTCTCAAAGAACCTCTTAAAGCAGATCCAACATCAGTGGTTAAAATCATCTTACTGTAGACTTGGGTGAAACACCTCATCCATTTTGAATATATTCCCTACAAATGAGTGCTTTATGATGATGCTTTGGGACTAGTAAATGGCTAGTAGAATAAAGGAAAGACAAAGCAAACATCTGGAAGGCAAGTGATGATGGCAGATGTCAGTAGTGACACACACATTTCCCCCCAAATTACTCACTTGTTTACCACCATTATTTCCCTCACCTCCGCACCATTTTCTTCTAATTGAGGAATTTAAACAGCATTTAAATACATGATTTGGTAAATGACATATCACACCAACACAATACATGGAAAGCCAGCAAGTCATGATAATAAATACACTGAAAACAAAAACCAAAAAAACTGGAATTCATGTCCTCCTGGCAGTACTGCCTAGCCATTGATAAACCAGAAGTCCTTCTGTTAGAGGAGAGAGATGGAAATGCTATTCTAGCTTCACATTCAGGCTCACTGATGAATCACAAGAATTCAAAGAAGTAACTGAAAAGGCAATCACTTTCCAGCCTGTAATTCTGGATATGGCTTATCCTGTTGGCTTCATTATTTCAGTGGGCTTCATTAAAAACCATCTTTTGACATCAGTCAGTTGTTTACACATCACCCTTGTGAGTTCTGAATCCATTGCCAATCACTGCTCACAACATGGAGTGCAGACCAGAATAGAGCATAGAGTTAGGGCCAGGAGACTTGGGTTTAATGCTTTGGGCTGCCTGGTCCCAAGGATGTAACCACAGGTCACACACAGAAGTTGTTTTTTAATTAATTGGAAGGAATAGCACTATACTTTTAAATTTCTTGACAGAACTACTTCATATATTAACACAAATGAACACCAATGAAAAGACGCTAAAAGGAGCTTGTACATATATAGAACTATGCCACTGCTGTGAAGTTAACGGAGTAACTCACAGAGCTTCTTTGGAAACGTGCAGAGCATTAAACTCTAATTCTTGTTTCCTCCCTGACCATGGGTCCCACAGGGATCAATACCTAGCATGAACCTTGCATATAGGAGGAGCAGATAAATAGTGGTGAATAAATAAGTGAAAATTATGTCAGTAGATTGCTACATCACAAGTGTACTTAAAGACAATATACTTGAAAGATTATTATTAATTTTTTTCAAAATAACATGTTAAATTTAGTCTGGTATAAATACCATCACGATTAAGAGTGATAGAAAAGGCACATTTTAATAGAGATCATTGTCCACAGAATTTTAAATATACCTCTAAAATTCTTTTGTAAAGTTTTCTGTTGCTGAATTTTTTTAGAAGCAATCTGCTGAAAGGATAACAATTAGTTTAAGTGAACCAAGGTCAGATGCTAAAAGAAAGTTGTATTTGGAATCTGCTGATGCTTTAAAAAATGAACAGTTGGCCCTAATTCAAGGAACCAGATATTAGATTAAAACCTCAGGGGCACATGGTTCAGTTTTTTACTTAGAACTACAATGGTTGGGACTCAACTGAAAAGATGCTTTATGCCTTTAGAAGAACTGCCTTAAAACATTTTAGACAAGGCAAGAGAGTTGAAAGTAAATTAAAGTAAACTCAAGGGTCAATTTTGAAATGCAAATAACAAAGATGTAATGCCCTTGGAAGACTCATATTACCATCTCCACCATAAAGCAGAATGAACTTTCACATAATATTCAGAGACTGTTGTTTCAGCAAAGAAAATTCCTAGATGGAAACTTAATTTTTGCCAAGTAGTAAAACCAGGAAAAACTGTTGGCTCAAAAGATTTTGATTACATATGAATTCTTTTACTGAATTTACATTAGCCTGTCAATTTGGCTATATTAATAAGATGTTAATAATAGACAACATTAATAATAACACAGATAACAATTGTAGATTGTAGCTTATTTACTATGTTCTAAAGAGTGTTCTACTATTTTTAAAAAAGCAATAGCTTAAATTTTCTTGAAGTCCACAATTTCTTGATTTTCTTTCCTTATATCGGTTCTTTTTCATACAATGTCTGGAAACTCTTCATCAAGTCTTAGCCTTGCCCCCATCCCATGTCACTTTAATTTGATTAAAAACACTGCAAAAATATTTAATGTCTAATAACTAAATTACTATGTTGAATAGTAATATTGAATAATTGAATAATCAACAACACTGAACCAATGATAGCAGTGTTAGTATCAGAACTTCAGACATTGAGGCCTGTCTTTGTAAACACATCACATAGGCTCTCCTAAATGAAGTAGGAGTGGCATCCATTCCCCAGACTTTATTAATCCATCCTATACCCTCTGGAGTTGCTGAAAGGGCTGAAGTAAAGAAGTTGATTCCCCATTTATGGCTTCTTTAAGGGCACCAAGATACTAAGCCCCAAGTGGTTCCAACCCTAGTCCCAACACTGGTCCCAGTTCTTCAGTGATCTTAGGTACATTGAAAGTGCTCAAGAAGCTGCTGATCATAAAATCAGATAGCCTGGGCTTCAGTCTTTATAGGAAAGGCAGAGCTGAATTTGATTTGGTAATTGTGAAGAAATCCCTGCAACAAACATCTTACTTTAGGTTAAAGGGATTACAGAGAAACAGAACAATTCCAGAAGAAGATAGCAGAACAATAAAGGAATCTTTGCGGATCAACCAGGTGGTGGAAAAAACCCAAAGTTGTAGTGAAGAATGAATAGGCAAGGAAGAAGGGAAACTCAGAAAGTAGAAGGAAAGTGTAAAAGTATGAATATTAACGCATGTCCAAGATAAAGGGCATCATGAGAATTATCTTCATGCTTTTCTAATATTCCAAGATTGTGGGCTATAAAAGGATCCCTTCCTTTCCTTAAGGTTCCATGAAAGGTTGATCTATGACTGAGTTCATATCTGTCTTCTCTCGTGAGTTTCTTCTACAATTTCCATCGGTCTTTTCTTTACTCCAAAATCCTATTGTAGTGCAGTGCCACTAACGTTTTCTTTACAGATCCGATATATAATATCTTGTTATTTTTTAAATCACAATTAGATTGTGATGTCCAAAGGCATTGTCCATGTTCTCACTTTTGTGGGGGAGAGGATTTGGTCACATCTGGAGGTGTTTGGTGGCTACTCCTGACTCTGTGCAAGGGTCACTCCTAGCAGTGCTCAGGGGACCACATAGAGCTGGGGACTGAACCAGGGTGGAAACATGCAAGGCAGGAGCCTTAACTCTTGTACTGTGTCTATGGGTCCATGGTGTCCCTACTTCCAATGTACATGGCAGAAGCTGGGCGCAAAGAGGCAGCTGTAGGGCATTTGATAATGATGACAAAGTCACTGTCATCTGTTCTTCCAGTTAGGAAAGATAACGGCAGCTCTATGATGGAAATGTTCTGCATCTGTGCTGTGCATCATAAAGGCCACTCCTTCAGGAATGTTTCATGAACTGCTACTGGTAGTACCTGTAGCAATAAGATGAAGGTGATAGGGGATCTAAATCTTAAATTAAATTTAAACCAGTTTAGATTTAAATAGCTACAGCTGCCATACTGCACAGCTCTGCATGTGATTTATAGGGAACGTATCAGTGGGGCGGAAGGGCAGAAATTGTCAGAAGATTTTCTGGCTCAATTCTTTAAGGGAAAGCCCCGTGGCTGTGTCTCAAATTATAAGATTGCTCAGACTTCTTGGATAAGGAATATGATTTTCTCAGTGTTAAGATCCAGACAAACTGTATCCTTGCTTCCCAAATTCCTAAGTAAAAGCCTTATCCCCGAGTACTTCTAAAGTGACTGTCTTTGGAGACAGGACAAAGAGAAAAAAGTAAGTTAAAAGAAGGTTATACATGTGGACCCTGTAGAGATTGCTCAGTCATATAAAGAGGCACCAAGAGGGTGATCCTGCACAAGCTAAAAGGAAGTTTTCAGGGGAAACATATTATATTGGGCATTTTGATCATGAACTTCCAGACTCCAAAACTATGAATAAATAAATATTCTGTTTTTATTTAAAAATAAGTCATTAAAACAATGTATAAAATACAGTATTTAAGCCACATCATTGAAGGTATTTTCTCATGAAAAATAAATATCCTTAGTGCATTTAGAGATGAATCAAGTTAAGGATGCAGAAATGTCCAATGGAAGCAACTCTGATGTATCACCCAGAAAGCTAATGCTATTTTCTTCCCCAATGGCTCTCGTGTCCATGGTGCCATGTGCAGTATCTGTGAAGTCAAATCATTAACACTTAGGCTCACTGGCAAGCACAGGTTTGGAAACTGAAAAGTATAATGTTTCAGGGGAATAAGTCATTGAAGCACCCGTCAGTTTAGGAAACTGAGAATGTCTCTGGGAGACACATTTTCCTGTGCAGGCGGATATTCAGTGTTGGGTGTATAGCTGCTGCTTCTCTGAACATTCGTATTCTTATATATATATATGTATATATATATATATATGAAGGAGTTAGCTACACCACTAAATCCTTACTTAAGCCCTGGTTCAGGAGAGCAAGGAAGCACTCATTGTCAACACTGCAGGCCTATGATGTGTTGATTAAAACAGAAACACTCAGAGGTAGATAAACCTTATCACTATAGCCTTCAAGACACGGTGTCCAATGAAAGAAGATGTGATCCATGGGCTTAGCATGGCTGTTAACCCACTCTTTAGACAGAGCTTATTTTGTAATGATATAGTGTGGGAAACTCCAGCAGCTAGAATTAATTAAGAAGTATATGGGGATGCTAACAAGCCAGCAGCAATCTGCAAAGTTCTGGCAGTTAATTAAGGGTCAGAGAGGGGTCTTCCTTTTTTCCAGCTCCTCCTGTAATGTGAGGCCTTAAAGCTATGAGGTCTTGCAAGCATGTTGCCTTTTCTATTTTACATTCCTAGTGCTGGAAGGTGAACTTAGGCAAGGTCATTATTGCATCACTGTCCTTTCAAATGTTCACATTTAGATCATCCTTTATAGATGAGAACATTTTCCAGGATATATAACCCTTGCAAAAAAGACAATTTCAAACATTCCAAGAGTTGTCTATTGAGACTTCAAAGGAGATGGTTACAAAACCACTTTGAACAAGAAGTAAATTCCCTGTGTTAGCTATATAACTGTATCTCGGGTTGAAAGCCAAGTCAGGAAAAAGAGTGAACATTTCAGTGGATGAGAGAGTTGGGGCTGACCAGGATACCTAGATTAAGACACCACCATTAAAGGGGAGCCTGTTTCTTACCTCCCATCACTTCGCTTACATCTATCACATCTGAAAATTTATATGAAACTCAGCATTCACATGGCTGCTGTGTGCCATGGACCCTTTCTTATTTTCAGTAATGACATGCAATTTTTCACGTACCTAAGTGCTTTAAACAAACTTGCAGGCAGTTACATTTTCACTGAATGTGCGATGTGATCAGGTCTTTCATTTATTTATTTTTTCATTTTGCCTCTGCTCTCACTGACTATTGCAGCAATTCCTCAATCAGAAGTGAAGGTTGAGGTTTAATGACTTTATGTATAATTTAGTTTTCTGAAATATGACTTTCTACTTTCTATTCTGCATAACTTTAGGAAAGGATGGAAGTTTATCAGATCTACAAGAACACCAAAGATTTATATACATTTCAGCCAAACCTTCTTATCCTACAACTTCTTTCATTAGAATTGCGGCCTCTCAAACTAAATTAGTTGTTATAAAATATTAGAAAAGTTCAGTTTAGGAGACCACAGATGTTTTTGCTTTTAACACTGCTACCTATGTATATTTTTTAGGAAACTTTGGCTGCTGTGCATACATTATCTATTTATATAAAAACTCCAGGTATTTTTTATTCATTCAATCTTATAGAAATTAATTTTGATAATATCTCAGATTATGTATCAGGTATGTACTAAGAAGCAGATAGAGGAGGTTTCCTGGAACTTTAAAAAAAACAGTGTAGGTACTGGGATCATTGGTGGAGGTGAATAGGCACTGGTGGAGGGATGGGTAAACGATCACTGTATGAGTGAAATGCAAACACAAAAGTTCAAAAGTTTGTAACTGTACATCGCAGTGATTCTCTAATAAAAAATTTTTTAAAAATCAGTGTAGGGGCCAGAGTTATAATATAAGGTGCTTGTCTTGCAAGCAGTCAACTCAAGTTCGATTCCTGGCATATCATAGAGTCCCCTAGAGTGCAGAGCTATTAATAAGCCCTGAGCCCCTCAAGTTGTGGCCAAAACTAAAACAGAACAAGAGTGTGACTCTCTACAATACTGAAATGAGTAAAATAGGATCATATCTTAAAAAATAAGTTCTGTGTGTAGATAACATTAGTGTGTGTCCAGATTATTTACCCCCCACCCCACCCTGCCACCACTTTTTGTCCTGTTCACAAGAGTTTATAGGCACAAAAGCAAACAAACAAAAACTGAGTTTTCCACTTAAAAAAAGTTTTCTTTTTTTTCTTTAATCAAGCAAATTTCTTCTTAGGGAGTTTATTCATGGTACTATTTAATTTACATCCTAAAACATTGATTGTTTCCCCAGTAACACAGCCCAGGACTTCTGTCTTCATAATAACAGATAAAGCCTAGAACTGGATTGATTACTCGTTCCTTTCTCTTTCTATCTCCTCCCAGTTCAAAACGTTTGCATCTCTTAATGGCCAGAATTCTCTTAGAACTGCAGTTGGGCTTGACACAATCAAGTATCAACACAATCTTCAAAAATATGGAATGCTTCAGGGAGTAGACGGTGGGAGGCATCACCCTCACCAACCTCCAACTCTACAAAGCGGTAACAATTAAAACAGCATGGTACTGGAACAAAGGCAGAGCCACAGACCAATTGAACAGGGTGGAATAACCCTACACATCCCTGGGGTGGGGTGGAGGGATGGCTGGGGGTGGGTGGGAGGGATATTGGGATCATCGATGGTAGAGAATGGGTACTGGTGGAGGGATGGGTACTCGAGTATTATATGACTGAAACACAAGCACAAAAGGTTGTGAGTCTGTAACTGTACTTCATGGTGATTCACTAATAGAAATTTTTTAAAACTAAGGAATGCTTCATGAATTTGCATGTCATCCTTGTGCCAGACCCATGCTAATCTTCTCTGTATCATTCCAATTTTAGGATATGTGCTGCCAAAAGGAAGCACCGCTTCATTTAAGGCACTCTTAACTGAAGTTGTTAAAAGCACCTACCAGCTAGATGTCTATGATAATCAATGCAGAACCTATACAGTTAAACTCACAAGGACTTTGTGTGTGGGTTTTAAAATATGTTAACTTTTAAAATATCTCAATCATTTTAAATGGTGTCTTTTCTCTAGAGTAATGGATTTCAACCACACGTCTGCAGATGAAATCTAAATGTTTGAATGATTGGGAAACTGACTTTTTAAGGTATCTTTTCTTCTATCTTTCAAACATTGGCAAATATTTCAATGTCTTTACCACAGTTCCTTTACTTGAGCACATATTGAACTTATGGGTAAAAGAGTTTCAATGTTTTAGGTGCAATGTGGTATCCCTTTGGGGGCCAGGTCCAAAGACAAATAGGGCGGTGGAGATAGTGCGGGAATAAGGCTTTTGCCGTGCTTGCTACTAACCCTGGTTCAATCCCTGGCACCACATAGTACCTTGAGTTCTGCCAGGAGTGATCTTAAGAACCACTGGGGGGAGAGGGGGGCGGAGCGATAGCACAGCGAGGGCATTTGCCTTGCACACGGCCGACCCGGGTTCGATCCCCGGCATCCCATATGGTCCCCCAAGCACTGTCAGGAGTAATTCCTGAGTGCAGAGCCAGGAATAACCCCTGTGCATCGCTGGGTGTGACCCAAAAAAAGCAAAAAAAAAAAAAAAAAAAAGAACCACTGGGTACGGCCTAAATATTGCCCCCAACACCACCCAAAGTAAAATGGGACAAAAAATACACTGTATTTTTTTCCCCCTTCATTCTACTAAGTGTAGGAAATCTACACTTAAGTCCAACTCTCAATACTTCCAAATTCAGTGAAAACTGTCCATAAAACACAAAAATCAAGATCAGGTTATGAGATGTAGTTTCTTTATGGACACTATATGCAGTCAATTCACTTAATCTCCAATATTTGTACCATTTATTTATATTTGGGAAATAGTGACCTGCTCCAACTTGAGAAAAAAGTTGTAAAGCTTTTTAGGCATCTAACATACATTGAATCCCTGTTTCCTACCACCTTCTCTACTCTACTTCTTCAGGTTTTATCGGTCCAAAGTATGGGAGAATGTGTTGAGAGACAATCTGCTTCCCTAGGTACTGGAAGATGGAATGGATCCTAAAATCAGCTGTCTTGGGCCCATATTTCAATATGCCTTAGGAGCTTATTGCGTGGGAGAGACTGGACTCTTTAATCCTCATGTTTATAATATAGACATATATTTCCTATATTATATATTACTATTATATTATAGATTGTATATAAACAATTGCACATAGATCTGAGTTTCCCATGCTTTAGTGGGGGAGGGTTTTATCATCAATAAATGAGATAATGCATGGCATTCTTGGCCAAATGCCTGACTCAAGGCTGATGGCCAACCAATGTAAGTTGATCTATGATAAAAATGTTTGTTGTTTTTAATCACCACTGTGAAGCTTCTCACCATCAAGTTCTAATAGTTTGTCAAGCTATAAAATTATGATTGTTAAAATTTTAAGATTCCTGGTGTGTTGACATATTGAAGGCATTTCTGTAGGTTAATTGTCATACTTGTTCAGTGTGGACTATGGTGCTGGACACAGTGGAGATCATAGCACAGAACAGAAAGCCTTGTCCTCGGAGACGTTCACAGTTCAGTTGTAACACTTGATGAATGACAGCAAGTTGTATAGGAATTGAAGCAACATTAGACAGCATTGTGGACTCCTCTGTGCTGTAAGATGTAGAGAATGATGGGAGGAGAATATGGGAACACTAGTGGAGACAAGTTGACAGTGGTGGTGGGACTGGTGCTAAAATATAACATGCTAGAGTTCAACTATTAATAACTGTAACTCACAACTATTGAATGAAATTTTAAAAATATTTAGAGAATGATAGATCAGAGAGGGTTTGATAGGCATAGTGGAGGAAAGCTTCTGATACACAACTCAGGTTGATCCTTTCAGAATCAACTAAAAGGACCTGGAAATGTAGAGCAGAAATGTGTTCCCAGCAGAGGCAAGATCTAGCCTGAAATAAAGACAGAATCGCAATGAAGGAAACAAAGACAGTATCACAGTGAAGGAAAAAGGAGGAGATGATACAGGCTGAAAAACTTTAATCACAGTTTTATGGGAAAAAAACATAGACAACAATTACTAATAGGGATGGGAGGTACAGTGCCCCTGTTATTTCTAAGTACAGAGGAATTGATGTAGGCAGGTAGAAAGGCAAAGGCTCTTGGCAATGAAACAGATTATCAAAGTCTCTGGGAAGGAGAATCCTGAGACTGACCCACCCTGTGGATACAGAAAACAGACCTGATAAGACCTTCTCCAGACCCTGAGGAGGTTGGACCCTCCCCATGAAGTTCCTCGAATTCTATCGACCTCTCCCTTAATCTGATTAAAATGTGGTCCAGCCTGAAAGAAGACCCAGCCTCCCTGGTAACCTCCTTAGCAACGGGCTTTTACCTGGGAAGAAGCCCCACATCAGGGCAGGTTGAAGAGACCCTATAAAAGACACCCTGAACAAAGGAAGTGCGCGCATATGCTGCCTGAACCCATGTGCTGCTTGCGCCCATGTGGCCGAGCACATGTGGTGCCCGAGCATATGTGTCGCCCGCATCTCCCCCCTTGAGATGTGTGCTCTCATACTTTCGTGTCCAAACATATAAATTAAAAAATTTTATTTAGTGACAAATAGATCAAATTCTATGTTCTACCACCTACCTTAGGAGCTTTAAAGTGGTAAGAGGTCAATAATATTAATGAGATCTGTGACATGCTATAAACAAAATGTTGGACAGGGAGACTGCTTGGCAAGATCTTAAAGCATAAACCACTTACGACTCCACAGCAGATTTATTCCCACCCACAAAGCATGGAGGAACGGTGTGCAACAGCAGCTCCACCCACCAGTGCCACTTCAGGCTTTGGTGACAGCGGATTGGAGCACACCAGGGACGGGGCAGCTGAGACTTCCCTGCAGAAGTACACACCTAATGGAATTGCCAGCTGAGGGCTAGAACCCAATATGCAGAAGAATTTTAAAAGAGTGGAGGAAAACGGGCACCATACATGGGCTTTTCAGCAGAATGTTTTTATATCAGCTCTGAATGGCTGACCTACCTTTGTTTTCTTCCCTTTTTCGGGTTATCAGACTGAGAATACAAGACGCATTGTTTCTCAGTATAGACAGCCTTGAATTGCAAATACAAGTTCTGAAAGACCACAATGAGCAATGGTCCTGGTGATTTCCCCTAATAAATGACAACTGAGAGGACGTTTCCACAGAGTCCTGTTTTAAAATTTAAAATTTTAGGGGCCAGAGAGATAGTACAGAAGGGTAGGACACTTGCCTTCATGCAGCAGACCTGGGTTCAATCCCAGCACCCCAGAGAGTTCCCTGAGCCCACCAGGGGTGATCCCTGAGCACAGAGCCAGAAGTAAGCCTTGTGTATAGCTGGGTGCGGCTCCTAAATAAAACACAACAAACTACAGCTTTTAGGGGTCAGTGATCATGCCTTGAATGCATAGGGGTCTGAGCTTGATTTCTGACATTGTATGCACCTACCCCACTCCAATACCTCCAATGCGGCCCTGCGGGTTGCAGCACACCGGTACCCTCCAGAACACTTCTCTGGAGACTCCTTCACTCTACCCCCCACAAAAATCCTTGTTCTTAGACAAGCTTCAAAGGCTGAGAGAAAGTGACAGCAGAGACAGAAAGGTGAACCAGGACCTCAGGGATGGGTAAAAAAAGGCATAATTGAGCAGAGGGAGTCCAACAGCTAAGTCATATTTTTAAAAATCCACTGATTTATAGAGGAACACCGAGGGTCACACAAACCCTCAAGTTTAGAGAGCTCCACGAAATAAAAGGAGCTCTGATAGCATGCTCCATTTTACTTCTACGTCCTAGTGGAAATGTCAGGACAAAACTGGAGAGCAGAGATGGGCGAGTCCTGAGTCAGGTGAGGATCTAGAAACGGGCTCAGAAGCAAGCATCTGAGGCAATGGAGGGCAGGGGCTGGGTGTGACCACTGTCATCAGAGTACAGGGGAGCAAGGACCAAGTTCTACGGGTAGCCTGGCCACCACTATTAAAAGACTGCAACCCTGCAACCACTGGGACTCTGTGGCCACCAGTTTGTAAGAAAGGTAGGCAGTCTTTTGTAGGTTCCTAATTATTCCCATAGGAGAAAACAAAGAAGGCTGCTTTAAAGGATACAATCAAAATGGTTTATCTGTTTGATTTTAGGTCTTAGCTTCCAGGGGGTCTCAGTACACCTGCCAAAGGCAAGAATGTGCAAATTAAGTAGATACTACCTGTAGATGCTATAAATCTCAGGGAAGTCATTGTTATGAGTGAATCTCCTTATCACAAGACTTTTTTTTCAGTTTTTTCAATAGTTTATTTTTAATTAGTGAGTCAACGTGAGGGTACAGTTACAGATTTATACATTTTTGTGCTCATGTTTCTCCCTTACAAAGTTCGATAACCCATCCCTTCACCAGTGCCCATTCTCCACCACCAGTAAACCCAGCGTCCCTCCCACCCTCCCCAGTCCTGTCTCCCCCCACCCCACACTGCCACTATGGCAGGGTATTCCCTTTTGTTCTCTCTCTCTGATTAGGTGTTGTGGTTTGCAATAAAGGTGTTGAGTGGCCATTGTGTTCAGTCTCTAGTCTATATTCGGCCCGCATCATCTTTCCCCCACATGACCTCCAACCACATTTTACTTGGTGTTCCCTTCTCTGAGTTGCCCAGAATGAGAGACCAGCCTCCAAGCCATGGAAACAATCTCCTGGTACTTATTTCTACTATTCTTGGGCGTTAGTCTTATAGTCTATTATTCAATATTCCACAGATGAGTGCAATCTTTCTATGTCTGTCTCTCTCTTTCTGACTCATTTCACTTAGCATGATACTTTCCATGCTGATCCACTTATATGCAAATGTCATGACCTCATTCTTTCTAACAGCTGCATAGTATTCCATTGTATAGATGTACCAGTTTCTTCAACCAGTCATCTGTTCTAGGGCAGTCGGGTTTTTTCCAGATTCTGGCTATTGTAAACCATGCTGCGATGAACATATAAGTGCAGATGTCATTTCGACTATACTTTTTGGCTTTTCTGGGATAAATTCCCAGCAGTGGTATTGCTGGGTCAAATAGGAGCTCAACCTCTAGTTTTTTGAGAATCGTCCATATTGTTTTCCAAAAGGGCTGAACAAGCCGGCATTCCCACCAGCAGTGTAGAAGGGTCCCTTTCTCCCCACATCCTCTCCAACAGCGGTTGCTTTTGTTCTATTGGATGTGTGCTAGTCTCTGTGGTGTGAGGTGGTATCTCATGGTTGTTTTGATCTGCATCTCTCTGATGATTAGTGATGTAGAGCACTTTTTCATGTGCCTTTTGGCCATTGGTATCTCTTCCTTGGGAAAGTTTCTGTTCATTTCTTCGCCCCATTTTTTGCTGGGGTTGGATGTTTTCTTCTTGTAGAGTTCAACCAGTGCTTTATATACCATTGATATCACCCCCTTATCTGATGGGTATTGTGTAAATATCCTTTCCCATTCTGTAGATAGTCTTTGTATTCTGGTCACTGTATCTTTTGCGGTGCAGAAGCTTTTTAGTTTAATGTAGTCCCATTTGTTGATCTCTGTTTTTACTAGATTGCTTAGTTCCGTATCACAAGACTTTTGGAGGAGGAAGAAAGGTATCTAAGGTATCTATGCAGAGGAGGTTAAGCTAATTAATACTAGGTTATTTAATATTAAATATATGCATCCTAACATTTTAATGCCTAAAGAAAACAGCATATAGTTTGCAAACTAGCAGTGGGAAAAGTAGAAAGAAACTGAGACACAATTAATTAAAAAATAAGTGAGTAAACGTGGAGGTTGAAGAGGAAGAAAAAAGTGGAAGAAGATAAACATAAGTTGACAGAAGTTAACTAATTATCAGCAAAAGACAACAAACAAAATACAAAATGGTACATTACTGAAATTTAAAGATGAAATCTATAAGATTTAACTGAAATAATAAATCCAGCTATGTATTGTTAAACAGACAGATTTAAAACGAGATTGGAAATATAGCCCCCAGGAAAATACCAATTAGAAAGAAAATGGCTCGACCATATTAAAATTAAACAACTGTTAAAGTATTACTAAAGACAATGATATCATTTTCTAATGATGAAACATTCATTTCAACTTGGAAGAGACAGAAAGAGATTCGAAAGCTGTTATATACTAATAATTTAGCTTCAAAATATATGATCCCTTTTAGTATACTTCTTTAAGTAATGGATAGATGGAATTTCCCCTCCTCCCAAACAACTAATAAATACGCAGAGAAATTGAACAATAAAGGTTTTAACAAGTTGAACCTAAAGAATATTTAGCACACCGCATGCAACACTGTTAAATACAATATAGTCTAAGTACTTGCAATAAAAAAGTAACTTTAATATATGCTCTTGCTATATAGCAAAAAAGTATGACTAAGTGCTGTATAAGATTTCATAAAAACCACTTTGAAGTACTTTTCGAAAAAATGTAAAAGATACAAATGTGTGGCATCATAAACCATAATTCTGATTAGGTAAATCTAATATTGATAAGAGGTCAATTTTTTCAAAGCTTTATAAATTAATCCTATGCAATTTTACACAAAAGTAAAAGTTTTTCATAAAATTGACTGTAGAAAATGTAAATTTCCAAAGAGTATTCTACAATCTGGAACGCACAAAGCTGAGAAAGATTGATGACACGTTTCTAAAAAAAGGTAGATCAGGAAAAAGTTCACACACATCCAAGGGAACATTACTGATGAACGGAGCCTATGAATGGAGAGATAGGACAAAGAATAAGGTTCTGGCCTTGCATACAGCTGACCCCTCTTCAATACCTGGAAACTGCATACGGTCCACTGAGCACTGCCAGGAGTTATTATTATTATCTCTTTGCACAGAGCTAGGAGTAAACCCTCAGTACCTCCAATTGTGTCCCCAAAACAAAAGTAAACAAAAAATGACATTCACTGTTTAGTTAAAAAAAAAAGAGGCAAAGGATTTGAACAATTCACCAATTCAACATTTAATTTGGCTAAAATCATGTAAAGGCATGTCTTATTTCAAATAAAGCCATAGTGGAGGCCTTTTTCTTTAAATCTATGAAACTGATAAAAAAGAACTACTTATAAATGTGTATACAGTACCATTAACTTTTAAAAAATTGAATCACTGTGAGATACAGTCAGTCTTCATGATTAGATTTTAGCCATATGTTTCAACACTGATCCTTCCATCTCCTCACCAGTGTACATTTCTTTATTAAAAAATTAAAAAAAAAATTTGGGGGCTGGAGCGATAGCACAGCGGGTAGGGCATTTGCCTTGCACTCGGCTAACCCTGGTTTGATTCCCAGCATCCCACATGGTCCCCTGAGCACCGCCAGGGGTAATTCCTGAGTGCAGAGCCAGGAGTAACCCCTGTGCATCGCCAGGTGTGACCCAAAAAGCAAAAACAAAATAAAAACAAGTAAAAATTTTTAAATTTTTTTTAACTGAATCACCATGAGAACAATTAGAAAGCATTAAAGTTTAGTCTCAGTCATACAATGATCAAACACCCATCCCTTCACCAGTGCACACGTTCCACTACCAAGAACCCCAGTAACCCCCCCCATCCAACCCCCCACCCTGCCTGTGTGGCAGATGATTTTCACTTTACTCTCTCTTTACTTTGCTTAAATTCAATTTTCGACAGAAACCCCCCTATTATTATTTGGAATTTCCCCCCAACAATCAGACCTGCCGAAAAGGCATCATTAGATCATTTGTTTTCTATTGCTGATAATGAAGAGCATATGATGTTGGACGGCTGCGACAGTGGCCGCATGGTTTTGGAATTCTGGTATTTTTTAGTAATTAGGTCCAGAGGTATTTCTGCCAGCATTCCGATATTCGTTTGTGCCTCTGGGATCATGGCTGTAGGGGGGTGGAGGAGCCATTCATGGGAGGCTGCTTAGGGTCTTGTTTGGGCGGAGAGCAGGCACCAGTGTACATTTCCCAGCATCAATATCCCCAGTTTCTCTCCCACCCCCTCACCCCCACACCACAGCCTGCCTCTATGGCAGGCACTTCTCTATCTCTCTGTCTCACTCTCTCTCTTTTCTTTTGGGCATTATGGTTTATAATACAGGTACTGAGAGGTTATCATGTTTGTTCCTTTACCTACTTTCAGCACACAGTTCTTTTTCAGAGTGATCATTGTCATAGTGGTCCCTTCTCTATCCGAATTTTTTTCTCCCCCCACCACTTAGGGCAAACTTCCAATCGTTGTTTCTACTGTCCTTGGGTATTAATCTCATGCTATTTTTTTATATCCCACAAATGAATTTAATCATTCTATGTCTGTCCCCCTTCTTCTGATTCATTTTACTTAGCATGATACTATCCATGTCTATCCATTGAAAGCATATTTCATGATTTCATTTTCCCTGGTGGCTGCATTTTATTTCATTGTGTAGATGTACCATAGTTCATTTATCCAGTTGTCTGATATTGGGCACTCAGGTTGCTTCCAGATTCTGGCTATGGTGAATAGTGCTGCAATGAATATAGGAGTGCAAATGGTGTTTCTGATGTGTCTTTTTAGAACCCCCGGGTATATTCCTAGAAGTGGTATTGATGGGTTGAATGGAAGCTCAGTATCCATATTTTTTAAGGAATGTCCATATTGTTTTTCAAAAAGGCTGGACCATACCCTCCAACAGTGAATGAGAGTCCCTTTCTACCTACATCTTTGCCAGCACTGGTTGTTCTTGTTCTTTTTGATGTGTGCCTAGCTCTGTGGTGTGAGATGGTATCTCACTGTTGTTCTGATTCGCATCTATCTGATGATTAGCAATGCTGAGCAACTTTTCGTGTGCTTTTTGGCCATTTGTATTTTTCCTTTGAGGAAGTTTCTGTTCATTTCTTCTCCCCATTATTTGGTGGGTTGGATTTTTTTTCTTGTAGAGTTCAACCAGTGCCTTGTATATTTTTGATATTAACCTCTTATCAATTACTTTATCAAGTACTTGATAACCTCTTATCAAGTATTGGGTAAATAACTTTTCCCATTTCAGGGACTATCTTTGTCTCTTGGTCACCATTTCTTTTGAGGTGCAGACCGTCTTAGTTTAATGTAGTCTCATTTGTTTATCTTTCACTTGCTTGGTCAGTGGTGTTTCATCTTCAAAGGTATCATTTAGCTTCAATGTCATGGAGGTTCTTCCTACGTTTTCTTTTATGTACCATATGGAATCAGTTCTGTATTGAGATCTTTAATTAATTTTGGTCTGATTTTTGTGCCTGGCATTAGATAGAGTTCTGAGTTTATTTTTTGCATGTAGTTTTCTCAGCAATACTTGTTAACTACCCAGTTAACAAGTGTCCAGTTTTCTCAGCAACACATGTTAAAGAGGTTTTCCTTGCTTCATTTCTTTATTAAATATTAAGTAATCATATATTTGAGGTTTTGTGTCAGGATATTTAACTCTATTCCACTGATCTGCAGATCTATCTTTATTCCAATGCCATGCTGTTTTAATTACTACTGCTTTGCAGTACAGTTTTATGTACAGCAATTCCACCTCTAAAATTATGCAAAGAAAATAACAGAGGTTGGGCCAGAAAGATAGCACAAAGAATAAGGTGTTGCCTGGCGTTGGACTGAGGCTGTGACCTTGGTTCAAACTCTGGCACTGCAAATGGTATCACAGTACTACCACCTGTGAACCCCGAGCTCTGAACCAGGAGTGGTCCCAGAAAAGTTTTTGTGGGAAATACTAAGTTGGAAAATAAGATAAAAAACAATATAGAAATTCTAAGGCATTAAAATATTGGAAAGAAAACAATGAAAACTGAATATCGCTTGTGAGTAATTACTTTCTTTATATTTTCCTAAAAGTTTCCAAATTTATTGTAAAAATTATATGTCACATTAAATGATAAACAAAGAGCATTATAACTCAGAAAAGTTTTAACTTGTGTGTGTATGTTCTTGATACCAATTTTATTACTCTTGTTACTTTTCTCTTTGTCTTTTCAAAGTACTGAATATATGAGAGCATTTTGCTCAGTGACTCCTTATGACTAAACAATTCATTCCTTATTCAAATATAGCAAACATTTGTTTTCTGCTCTAAGTATAATTTAATGGCTTTCAAATTTTTAACATTACAAATGATTAATTCAAGATTCATGATAACAAGATTTTATTATTAATGCCGTTCACTTTATTCATAATATTTTGGTTAATGTATACAACCATGCCTATTAAATAAAAATAAAAGTAAGCATTCTCTTTAGACATAAGATTTATGTTAATTGGACTTATAGTATATTCTCTTCATGTTTCAAAAAGCAAGCTTAAACTATACTTACTAATCAGCCAAGTAAAATATTTTGGCCATGAAATTGGCAAGGAACTCAAATCAATAATTACCTAAGGCACATAAATACAATACATATATAAACACATGCTATATGTTTATAATTAACACTGAATACATTGCAATCATTCAGTATTTTGTAATTTCCCTGAAGTAAATAGAGAACCAAAGAAAAAAATTTTCATGTTGTCCCTGGGGGCAAGAATAGGAGACAAAAGAAGTGAGGTTTTTAAAATTTATAAGTTACTAAATAAAATGGGTAAATTCCATCATGGACATAAACTACTTTTACTTCAGAGGATGCAACAGAAGTTGAAAAATGAAATTGAAAAGGAAAAGTCAGCACTTTTTCTTTCTTTACAGTGATATGACAGGTCAAATAGTTATGGGTTCTGATTTAATATTATGTTGAATAATGTAATAATGTAAAAACAATGTGAGTTTATACAACATTAAATGTGAAATAAATTCAGTAATTCAAATTAAGTAATGTGAAATAAAATAACTCATTTATTCCAGATGTTTCCTTATTGTCATAATTTGAGGATAGAGATGTAATATAACTATGATCATAGACACATTTTAAGAATAGTGAGGCCCCCCCGCAAAAAGCATACTAATATCCCTCCCATATCCTCTCAAGTTAGAATTCCTTGTGTTTTGGAGATGGTTTGAGGAGTAGAATTGATTGCTGCAAGAAACTAAAAAGGAAGAAAACTAGAGGAAGACAGAGAAAGAAGATACATACTAGATAATTTCACTAATTGTGGTATATAGAGAAATAAAACAAGGGAAGAGACGGCATCTAATGACAAAACTGAGGTTAGCAAGCAGGTGAGTGGGTGAGGGGATTAAGAGGTGGATCGAAAGTAACTTTACGGACAAAGAGGGATGGTCTTGGGATCCTTGTAGTTTATTAAGCGTGATGATTGTGTATAATAATATCATAAATGTTAACACTGTTTATAATAATGTTATAGTGAATAATATGATCATCTGTTGACAGTTTTTTTACATGAAATTATTATTATAACATAGTGTTTCTGAACAATAACACTTTGTGTGTGTGTGTGTGTGTGTGTGTGTGTATCACAGCAGGCTAAAAACACTTAATATACTCATTTATGAACAGAGGCCAGAGAGATACTACAGGAATGAAGGCATTTGTTTTGCATGTGGCTTAGTTTGATTTCTGGAACGACATATACCATTCAGTCCTACAAGGAATGATCTGTGAGCACAGAGCAAGAGGTTAACCCTGAGCACCAGTGAATATGGCCCCAAACTCTACCCTCCAGAACATACTGAACAATTTCAGATTTAGTAAGAGGCAGGAAAAAAGCCCTGATCATCATGAAGGCACTCTACAGAGCAGAGACTGCCAGACTGCAGTGCTCTCTTGGGTAACTGCTGACCTTCTCTCACTGAAAAATATCCTCGCCATGGAAATATGTCCACTGAACAGGGAGTCTGGCATTACTCTCCTCCACCAGACATCCGGTGATCATACTGGGTTGTTTTAGGAAGATGAGCGATGTCATCAAGGGTTCAATAGCAGAAACAGGGTTTTAGGACCTAAGACTTAGGATGGCAAATCCTCTGTCCTGTCTACTACCCAGAGATGAAGTGGCTTGCTTCAGGCTATCTCACTATGGAGCCATAAGATTTATCCCGTCATTTTTTTTTTTTGACTCGGATCTGTCTTATGTGGGAGAAACCTGAATTTTCAACTGCTGACTTTATGTGACATTTATTCAAAATTAATAGGGATCATCTTTGCTGGAAATAAACAGTTAACAAGGTTGTCATGGCCAAAGTGTATCATATCGTTAGAAAAAGATTCAACCTCTTCCAAGAGGATCTTTCTGAATAGCTTGGACTTTCACATACAATTCAAGTTTACACATCCATTTTTCCCCTCCCCTCTGCCTTCCCTCCTCTTTATGGTTAGCTGACAGAAGATATTGGGTAGGCAGTATACAGAATTTATGGCCCTCAAGAGCTGCTGCTTGATTTTGGTTTATAACTGGCCCGAATGGGCTTCGGATGAGCCAGGCTGGCTGATATCTGCAGAACGATTTTCTTGCATTTCTCAGACAGTGGAAAACTAGGGCAGAGGAGGAGCAGTACTCAGTGACCTTGCTTTCAGAGCCAGGACACTGAGTGAGGTTAATGGCCAGCATCTGCTGCAGCTGAGATGCTGAAAAGCACCAGAACTGGTGTTGACGATAGGGCCCCCCGGGGCTAGGAGGGTTCTCTGCCAAAGAAAGGAAGACTGTTCAAAGCAAACAGCCCTCAGAAATAACACTCATTCCATGAAATCTCAAGTCAAATCAATAAAATATAGGAGTTATTCTCACAGATCTGTATTTCCATAAGAAAGTGATGTGGTATAGTGGAAAGCTCTCAGATCCAAGAGTCAAAAAAATGACGGGATAAATCTTATGGCTTCATAGTGGGATAGCCTGAGGCAAGCTACTTCAACTCTGAATCATGTCCTCATTTATAACGTGTATGATAATAAATGAATGGCATGTGGTTAGAGCTATCTCTCTGTGGCTCTGTGTATATGTGTCAGTGTGACATATTTGGTATGAGGCAAAGTAGGGACCTTTAACATCATCAAATTTTAAGAGCAAATTAAGAGATTCTGAGAATTCTGCTCCTCAGATCCTTAATTCTTACAGAAATGTCCATGATAACACAGATACCCATTTTTGTGTTAGAAACACATCACAACAATGTGTGCTGATAGTTTCTCCCTTAAAAAATCATTTTATGAGATAGATGGAATTCTCACTTAAATAGCTACATGTTATTTATTAGGGATAAACAGATAATTAAAGACAAAATCAAATAGAATAGTCATTCCAGAATGTAAATATATGGTTGCCATTCAATGAGAAAAACTAGAAGGAGTATTTCCAATTTAAAAGGACTGAACTAAGATTCAAGTTGGTCAGTAAAATTTCTTCCTGATTGGATGCTAGTAACTCATTTATTCCCAATTTGATGTTTTGTTACCACTCCAAGTATGTATTTTTATACCTCTACCATTCCATCATTTCTTTTCCCTTTCTAGGGGTGCATGTGTTTAAATACAAAAAGCAATTTGGCAAATATAAAGAATCACATACTTAGTGTTTGCCAAATATTGACTGTCAATTGATTTACAATAGCTTACCATATTATGAATTAGTATACTTCCCATTGTATTATCAGTTAATACAACATCAGTTAATATACTTCTATTAAGACCCTTGGATAGTAAGGTATTAGGGATAATGAACCTCTTCCAGACTAAATAATCTGTATATGACTTTTAACTTCTGTCCAAACTTAACTATTAATGATTAACACACACTTTGTATATTTATGATATGCTGCATTCTATAATACAGTAAACTAGAAAAAAAGAAAACTTAAAAGGATGGTCATAATTGTCATAGTCATTAAGTATAAAAATATATTTATGTACCTTTCTTTGTTTTTTGGGCCACATTTGGTGGTTCTCAGGGATTACTCCTGGCTCTATGCTCAGAGATCACTCCTAGTGGTGCCAGGGACCACATATAGTGCAAGGAACTCAATCTGGGTTGGCCACATGCAAGGAAAGTGTCCTTGTACTATCTCTCCGGTCCTATGCACTTATTGAAAAGATATGTATACATGTAATTCATATTTACACATGTAATTCAGATCTGTGCTGTTCAAGGGTGAACTGCATTTCCCGATATATCACTGATGTTGTCTACCATATTACTTGTTAATATGTTGCGTACTGTTATCTTTTCTTTTATAATTGAATCACCATGAGATAGTTACAAAGCTTTCATGTTTGAGTTTCAGTCATACAATGATGGAGCATATTTTCTACCACCAATGTCCCCAGGATCTCCCCCATCTAAACCCTCCCCCCGCCTCTATGGCAGACAATTTTCCCCATATTTTCTCTCTACTTTTGGGCATTATGGTTTGCAATATAGATACTGAGAGGCTATCATGTTTGGTCCTTTATCTACTTTCAGTAGTGTGTTATCTTTGAAAGAGTGATTTGAGTGTGAAAGAATGACTGTTTCTGGTTGGGCAATCAGGGCAAGTAAGCTCCTTGTGGCAAGGGAGAAAGGAAAAGCAATGTGATCCTACAAGGAGGAGGTAACTTTTGGACTGTGTTAGAAGGGTTGTGGTAAGGGAAGGAGCCAGTAGTCACCTGAGGCAGAAGGCACAACATAAAACAGGCATGGAGTGTGAGAGATGACAGCAATTCAGGAAAGCAAGCCGAGGTGATGTAAGGCATAAAGGAACTGTGGTTAAAATTAAAGGCTGAAATGAAGGCATGCACTCGCAGAAAGTGGAGTGTGTAAGCTAAGAAGCTTACTGTTTTTGGAAATAATACATAGCACATTTTAAAGCATTCATCAACAGTGATAGCACAGATGTTTTATAAGGAGAACTAGTTATGGAGAAGAAAGGATAAATTTGAATAGGAGGAGATGGAATGCTGTGTGATTGGGTATGCAAGAGATCAGGTCATGAGCAGGACTGGAGAAAAAAAGGAAGGGATGAAAATGGTGGAGGAAAAGTAGTCAGGACTCGTGACCTGCAGATATAGAGGTAAGGGACAGGAAGGAGGCAATGACAACTGTGTTGAAGCTAGCTGGGTCAGGATGAAGGATAGTCAGATCAGCCAGACAGGAGATGAGCAAATGCCAGGGCACTGGTTATGTTCTGTGACTAATCACATCTGGTGCTAAAAGCATGTTAAGTAGGAGGAAAACTGCTTAATTTCTCCCAGGATAGAAAATTCTAGCAACCTGATTCAAAATGGAAGTCAGAAAGTTAAGTATAGTAAGTGCTTCAAACAAATTAGAAAGTATCCAGTGCCATAAACTATTGTCAGAGAAGGAGGGAGAGTAATAGGAAATAACAATTTTTTAACCAAATTCTCTGAAGTTGGAGTTTGTACATGATATTATCAGGGGCAAAAAGAAAGTGGATAAGAAATCAGCTAGCACCTTAAGATGTCCTGAAAGAAAGCATGACAAAATTGAGCATGCAACAACTGAAAAAGAGACAGTTTAGAAAATATGAACCAAGTCATCACCAACAACCCCAACCCTTACTATTGCATTAAAATATGCAGAAACTGTTATCTATATAGCATCCATGAACACATATACTTGACTTGTCCCAAAGAAATCGAAGCAACCTCAAACTCTCAGATGAAAGTTTTTTCTTTTTTTTTTTTTATGAACCTGGCTCAGAATAACCATAATAAAGAAAGAGGAAAAAATAGCAAAACTCACTTGGCTGCTTCAGCAACTGGAAGCACAGCTGTTGTGATTCTTAATGCATTTACAAACCTTGCCAATACTCCCCCCAACATCCCATCCTCAGCTCTCAATGGTTCTGTTTTGTTTGTTTTGTATCCTGTGGGATAGAAAATAACCTGCACTGATTGTGGCAATTGATTGACTCAGCTGGTGCCTCAGAATATGAAACGGGAACTGAAAGGCTCATATGAAAAGCTGTGGGTTGGAGGTGAGCGGGAAGCAGGGCCTTCACCCAAGACTGGGGAACAAGAACAGAAGCAGCTGTGCCAGGTTCAGGTTCTCTCAGCCCAGTGACACAAAGTACCATCATTCTGTTACTATACCTACCCATGCCCCTTTGCAGAACCCAGCAATGAGGCTGCCATGCAATGTTCTTTAAAACTAAAAGCACATATCATTATGCCTCAGCTAACTCGTCTACCAGGGTACTGGGCGCTCTTCCCCAAGTGCTCCTGCCAGTATGTCTTGTACAGAAAAAAAAAAAAGAAGGAATTTGTAGTTAAAGGGCATCAAATGGGTAAACACAAACACAGCCTTCTAGAAAGCACATGGTAGTTGTGGAGAGCATTTTGTTGTTGCTGTTGTTTTATTTTATTTTATCAGTAGTTTTGCAAGGTTCTATGTATTTGCAAGGAAAAGCTGATCAGAAAGCTACTCACATATCACTTCTTTACATAAAATGTATACTGGTTTATGTCATGGAAAGTATATGACGATGCAGATAGTAATAAACTGAAGACATACAGTGCATATATTCTATATGCATAATTACATGCATATACATATATACACATACATGGATATATGCACAGTTATATGCATATATTAATAAAGTACATATACCCATGTAATAAAAATTACATATATGCTTAAATACAATTAAAGATATATATACATATGTACATATAAATATGTGTATGTATGCATACATATTGTTGTTTTAAAGATTTTGATGTCATCCCTGAGGCGGGAGCCAGTAAATACAAAAAAGATATTGAAAGACAAGGAAGATGTCTTAATAATCCTTTCCTAATTTGCCACAACTATAGACCAAAGCAACAAATATAAGATAGTGCTTGTGTTTAACACAGCTAGATCTTTTGTTTAGAAAACAAGAGAAAGATAAGAGAGGAAAATATGCAATCCACATAGTTTTTAAAAGACTTACAAGGAGACAGGTTTAAAGACAATCTAGTTTCCTCAGAAAAAATGCATAAGTTGCATTTAAGCTTGGAGACTAAGGCATAATGTCTTCAATTCTCCAGTTTATACAGGGCTCAAAAACAATGTTCAATTATAAAATTAATCACCAGTGTTTGTACCCTGAAGGAAAAAGTAATATAATGCATTTCTAAACATACTTAGATATACATGTGAACACATACATTTCCCCCCGGGAATAGGCTGTCAAGAATTACTAAGGTTTGTAAGTTTTACTTTAGTCATTGGAAAATACATTTTTGCAACTGAGAGTGAAACTAATTATTAGCTAATGAAAAGTTCATCACCTGTGTGTCACCTGTGCTGGTCAGCCCTCCCTAGTTAAGGTAGTTTGAAGTTGCTGGTTTTCCTATATTTTAACTTTACACCTAGAATCAAACATACCTTTGTTCAGAATTACACAATTGTTTCCTACTTAAGGTTGCTTTCTTTTGACCTTTGTGAGTGGGTCCCCACAACATTAGGGTTAGTTCAAAAACTGAGGAAAAAAGAAAGCCTTTGGGTACCACAGAGGGGAAGAGAGTCACTCTCCAGATCTGCCAGCTGCTCATGGCAGCTCCCTCTGGCGGCACCCTCCCCTCTGAGGCTGCTGCATGCCTGAGAAATAACGGTGGGGGTTGGGCGACACTCACATCCAGCCTACAATGAGCCTCTGGGTTCTGGGCAGAGCACTAGAATCCTAATCTGTCTTTTATATTCCAGGTGATAAAGTCCCCAAGGCCCAGAGGTCAGAGGTCAAGTCTAACTCTGCTTCCCAGAACGGAGCTCTTGCCTTGCCCCATTTTCGGTAAAGCCCCGGCTCCCCCAGGGGCCAGGATGGCCTTGTCCCTGCTGGCTGGAAAGCAGTGGCAGCTCCTCTCTCTCAGCACTGTAAACAAACTTGCCCTTTTCACATGTTCTTTCTCTTGAGACCCCATCTACTCTCTCCTGCTGACATGCCATTTTCTGTTCAATTCAGCATGTTTACTTTTTTATTGTGATTCATGCCTGAATTTCCTTTGAATCAAATTACTGCATTTCCCTAGTGAGAGATGCCATATGACAATCTTGTGAGAACAAAATAAAATAGAAAATTTGCATTGTGTGTTTCTCTGCCCCCCTCCCAACACACACACACACACACACATACACACACACACACACACACATTTTCCTTTTGTTTGGGCATATACATTTAGCAATTGAGTGGGGATAAATCCTTTGGGTGTTCCAGCCAAGGCTTAGATATTTGTCTTGGAAAAGATACAGATGAATTGGTTCAAACAGTGTCAATAGAGAGAAAGTCGCTATTTTAAAACTATTTTAAAATCTAGATGGCTGATTCTTCCTAATTGAAGAATCAGGAAGGTGTGGATTGGAGAAAACCAGAAAGGCCAATGGGCTGGCTCTGCTGAGTCATGGCAGCAGATGGAGACTTTCTGGACATTTGTCCCCCGAGATGCTTCACAACTGAAGTAATTGATTGCTGTTACTAATCAAGCCTGGTCTGGATGAGGAGATAGTCTCATTGAATTTCTTTATCTTCAGTAAATACATTTTATCTCTCCTCTTTCTGGGTGCTGCTGATTATTATCTTTTCAAGAAATTCCTGGGTGCCTCTGACAAAAAATTTCTAAAAATAAGCTGTTTGTAAAAACAGAATTGAGTGTCCCTCTATTTTCCCAGCTTCTAGGATGATATCCAAGCTTCTCAGTGGCATGCGGAGTTCCTTCACTATTGAAGCCCATTTTAAGGCACACAGCACTACTACCATTTCCCAGCATACCCCATTTCCTGCTTTTGTATCTACTGGGAATGCTCCCTCTTTAATCTTGCTAAAGTAGCTAGAAAAACCCAAGATGGACTCACTCATGCTATACTCCAAACGAATAAACTAAAATTTCACTAACTTCTTGCTCTGGTTCTCCTAGGGACAGAAGACATAGGTCAAACAGTGCTGAGTGTCCAGCGCAGACTGCCTGAGATACTCTAAGCAATGCTGTTTGCTTCCTCTAAGGGAAGCCTAATTCTCCCTCTGGGAGAACCTGGCAAGCTACTGAGAGTTTCCTGCCCACATGGGAGAGCCTCGCAACCCCCCCCCCCATGGTGTATTCATATGCCAAAACCAGTAAAAATGATGGGTCTCATTCCCCTGACCCTTAAAGAGCCTCCAATGAGGCATCGTTGGGAAGGATGAGTGAAGAGAGGCTTCTAAAATCTCAGGGCTAGGATGAATGGAGACATTACTGAGACCACTCAAGAAATTCAACGATCAATGAGATGATGATGATGATGATGAAGGAAAGTTAGCCACTTTAACCAACAAACAAGCCCCCTGCAGAATTTTCTAGGTCCAGCTTACTTTGCTCAATTTAAAAAATGTTTTAATTTTTGGGCCACACCCACAGTCCTCAGGGGTAACTCTTGGCTCTGCACTCAGGGAGCATTCCTGGTGGGCTCATAGGTCTGTCGCATGGAAGTCCTTTCTATCTGCAAGACTGGATACTGCCCTTGATTCACAAATTGTTGAGTAAAAATCTGCCAGGTCTATAGGGTATCTGTTAGAAGAACTTCCACAGTGTCTGCTAAGTACCCCCCACTCTTTAAGGGTAAAGTCATGTTGTCTAGTTGTGCCCTCGAGGCTGGTGTCCGCACAGGCTGCAGAGTGTGGCTTTACATCTCTCTTGTTGGATTTAACTCACTCGTTATAGTTACTATATGGCCATTTTCCCCAGCAGAGCCGGGCTTCTTGTGGGCATAGCAGGGGATTCTTTGCTTTGTCCCCAGAACCCAGCACCCAGCTAGTCTAGTCTCGGATTTACAGTATGTGCGTTGTATACTCTGGTGGACTAATTGGTGCAATATAAAAATTTCTCCAAATCCTCAAAGTATAGAAGCATATAGAAAAAACAGTATTCCTAGGTCGAAAATTATACCATTCTTTAAGATTTTCCTAACTCACGATTTTAGCAATAAATGGTGATGGTGTATATTTAATGAATACTTTTCTCAGTTTTTAACTATTTCTCCACAGAATTTTATTTATTTATTTATTTATTTTTATTTGGCCACACCTGCCAATGCTCAAGGGTTACTCCTGCCTCTGTACTCAGGAGTTATTCTTGGCAGTGCTCGGGGCACCATATGGGATGCCAAGGATTGGACCCAGGTTGGCTGTATGCAAGGCAAGTGCCCTACCTGCTGTACTATCGTTCCATCCTCAGAATAACTTATTTTAAGTTACTTTTAATAGAGAACTTTGGATGATATAATACATGGTGAGGGAATTATTGACTTTCATAAAAGAAGCAAAAATGAAATAAACATTTTCTGTAAAATGATGGACTTATTCTCCTCAGATGGAGCAAGCACACAGAGATGAACTGAAGAAGCAATAGGAAACAGCTTTCTATTGGATCTGTTTTTCTCTCTCACTAGCTTACACTGCAACCAAATGCCAACATCATTTCCAGCACTTACAATGCACTGAATGAGTTGATCCTCACAAGGATGTCCTCTTATAGATGAGGAAACTGCAGCTTAGAGAGAGTAGAGAGCTTGCCAGGTCACACAACTAATAAGGAGTAGTGTTGAGCTGGCCAGAGGTAAGTTGTACGAAGCCAGTGTCACAGGCCATGGATGGTAGTATCTGAGCTGTGGGAGCCTCTCTCTCTGGAACGCACTGCAACAGCCCTAACCTGCTGCATAGGGTTCAGGAAAAGAAGCACACTTGGCAGCGTTGCTCTGGGAGCCACGAGCGGGGAGAGAGAAGGACAAAAAACAGATATATTTCACAAAAACAACTGCTTCAGGAGTTTCTGGTCACAGCAATAGAAGTACCCCAAGGTGAGAGGAAGGGGGCTTGAGTGCGAGCATCCCAGGTCTTTCCTGGACTGTGAATCCGGGCACTAACATAAGCTTCCAAAGGAAGAGGCAGGTAAGTCAGGCACAGAAGCAGAACAGGAGGCTGGTACTGCAGGCTTCCCAGACGTGGCCCTTTCTCCCTGGACCCTGTGCCAGCATCACTCACCACTCTGTCCCTGCACAGTCCTTCTGCCAACATCAACACCCCTCACCATGCCCAACCAGGTAAAGCAGAAGAGGGAGATGCTGCATCATCTGAAAATTACTGAGTGTGAACACTACACTTTAAAAAAAAATGGTTTTGGGGGGGCACACCTGGTAGTGCTCAGGCTTATTCTTGGCTCTGTACTGGAGGATTGCTCCAGGCAGTGCTCAGAGGACCATATGGGGTCTCAGGGAAAGAACCCAGGTTGGTCATGTGCAAGGCAAATGCTATACCCACTGTGCTACCACTCTAGTCTCAGAAAGGACTATTCTGAATAGAAGTTTCCATTTCACATTTCTTCCAGTTGGTCCTATTAATTCCTGCTTTAGTCTATGTTCTTTTTCATTTTTCTCCTTTCTTTAGTATCTGTATTGCAAACCACAATGGCTAAAAGGAGAGAGAGACAGAGAGAGAGACAGAGAGAGAGAGAGAGAGAGAGAGAGAGAGAGAGAGAGAGAGAGACAGACAGACAGACACAGACAGAGACAGAGAGGTGATGGGAGGGAAAGTGGGAACACTGATGCTGGAAAATGTACACTGGTGGAAGGATGGGTGTTGGAACATTGTACAACTGAAACCTAATTATGAACAGCTTTGTACAGTCTATCTAAAAAACCCTTCATCATAGCTTTGATCTTCAAAGTATTTGTTTTCTCCCAGCCTTATTGAGATATAGTTGACACTGTCACTGTCACTGTCATCCCACTGCTCATAGATTTGCTCGAGCGGGCACCAGTAATGTCTCTCATTGAGAGACTTATTGTTACTGTTTTGGGCATATCCAATATGCACGGGTAGCTGGTCAGGCTCGGCCATGCGGGCTCCATACTCTCAGTAGCTTGCCGGGCTCTCCGAGAGTGGTGGAGGAATCGAACATGGGTCGGCCGCATGAAAGGCAAAAGCCCAACCGCTGTGCTATCACTCCAGCCCTATAGTTGACATATATTATTTTAAGGAATAAAATAGGATAATTTGATACACGTATCTATTAGTTTAAGCAGTACCCGCTAATCTATTACATAGCTAGATTGAGAAAATGAGTTTTTTGAAATTTAATTAACATTTTATTTCAGAGTTTAACAACTCCTTAGTGAATCATCAATAACAATACAGCTAAATTAGTATAAGATGTTTCAGTTTATGTTTATTTATAAATCATATTTAATTAAGAAATATGAATGGGAAATATTTTATACACTTTGAGATATGCATCATCAATATAGTGCACTGCAGGAAACCTCAAAGTTGGTTTTTTAAAACCAGTCCATGAAAAACTGGACTCAGGTTTTATTATAGATTGTATTTCTAATAACTAATCTCTTTGACATTAATATCTTTAATCAACACTTGAGCAATCCTGCATTCAGAATATTGAAGAGAACTAAGACATCATCTCCATTCATTAGGCTTATATTTTCTCAATAGCCTAATTTTGTCTTTCATAAGATATTAATGCTTTTCCAAGTCTTACTCTTAATCCTGTTAATTATGAAGCTAGCATTTAAGAGTGCATGACGAAATACGCAGAGGTAGTCTATCTCATTGAAGTGGAAGTTATATTTACAAAAGGTGCATCTAAGAATTTCAGGATTGCTCAAATGCTGATGTTCATCTGAAAATATTTTCTGAACTTAAATCAAGCCTTCGGGGTCCTGTCTGCTCGAGTTTCCGTGGCTTTGTGGTCTTATGAACTGAGGTCACTGGTAGCAGACAAGGGTGCACATGTCAGCAGAGCAAAGTGTGTCTCTGTCTGTGACACACCAAAAGAAGCATAGCAGTGCATGATTCTGACTGCTGCAGTGAATCTTCAGTGATTAAGTTCAGAAAAGGAGCAAAACCCCAGACAGCATAGCATCTGGGGTATAAAACTAAGTATCATGACTGTGGTCCCAAGAAGAGATCAGTTGAAGAATCAAACTTGTAAGATCTGGAGGAAGCAGGAAGAAATTTAAAAATACACTATTCCAACAAGGTGTTTCTTAAGACTTAGGTAGATCAGGAACCAGAAACACATCCAAAGATCTAAAAAAGTCACTGAGCTATAGAATTCTACTATACCTTCACTGCAGCTACTTTACCTTCATCAGTGACAGTGAACTGATTTTCTTTAAGAAGGTTAAACTAGACAGGATGCATCTCCCCAACTGCATCCCACCCTTTATGAGCATGTGGCCACAGCAACTGGATGCTTCTCAGAATCAAATCTCTTCTAATCAGCAGACTGTCAATTTTCTGACAGACTTCCTAACAGAATGTATTGATTACAAGGGTCTTTGAAGAGGTAAGATTTAAATATTCAAACTTTTTTCTTTTTTTTTCCTTTCTGGGCCACACCTGGCAATGTCTAGGGGGTTACTTCTGGCTCTGAACTTAGGAATTATTCAGTGCTTTAGGGGGACCACCTTGGGTGTTGGGGATTGAACCCAGGTTAGCCACATATAAGGCAAGAATCTTTCCCACTATGCTACTGTACAAGATTTTAATATTCCTTAATGTGGTAAGAGAATACCACTGCGCCCAAAGTTTCTTGAAAGCTGTCCCCACTCCTCCTAGGATGGGGGCATAATCTCTGGACTGGCAGGACATAGCAGCAGTTGATCAATCAGGCACCAGTTCCTTTACTGTTTGTCTGATCAAAACTTTGGGGCAACTCTAACTGGTGTAAAGTGGTTTTCTTTTCTTTTTTTTTTTTTTTTTGGTGGGGAGGAATTATTTGGGGGGCCACACCCCACAGTTTTCAGGGCTCATCCTATGCTCTGTGTTCAAAGATCATTTCTAGCACTGCTCAGAGGACCATATGGGGTGCTAGGGATCAAATGAGGCTCAGACACATGCAAGGCAAACACTTTACCCACTCCTCTATCTCTCTGATTTCTATAATAATTTTAGGTAGCCAGTTTCTACTTAAAATCACTAATTTTATTTGGGTTTAGCATCAGATTTAGTATAGGAAAAACCAAGAAAGTTGATAGGAGAAGGGATGTGAGTCCTGGAGGAGTCCATTTCTGATTTATGGGGACTAATGTCAAAGCGAGACTGAGCGGTCGGGCGCGGGTCCACTGTGCCCCTGACGACCTGTCCATCGTGCCAAGGACCTCAAACTGCAGTTCCCATACCCACTGCACTGCCTGGCAGACGCTGCCTCTCACCAAAACCATTGGAATCCGGCCTTCGAGACTACCACCTTTTATGGGGCTCAGGGTGGCAATGAGAGGCAGTTTCTCCGCCCGGCACGGCCCACCTATACCGAGGAGCTTACCCAGGATCTGTCAGCACCCCGGAGAGAGCCTCAGAAGGACCCATTCTTAGAACCTCTTCCCATTCTGAGGGAAACTCATGAACGAAATCCTGTGGCTGAGCATACAGGAAATATACATGGAAGACTTAGGAGACCCTCCTGGGGAGAGAGTCCCTGCACCCATTCACGGCTCCCCCTTTGCTCCACTAAAGCCCGCTCCAAGAAAGCCACTCTTTGGGCAAAACTTCCTCTTTGCAACTTCTGTCCTGCAGGTGCAAAAGATCCTCCTGTCTCCCAGCAAGGAAAGGTGAATTTAGTGCCCTTTTTCATTGAATGCCTGCCAGCTTCCAGGTCAATAATTCTCAGCACTCGAGGATAGGGGCGAGCTTGCCGTTGAAAGAGCAGGTCCCACTCTGGTGCTCACTGTGAAGTGCTGCCCCGGTGGGCTGCGGGGAGGGTGGGGCAGGCGGCAGGCTTACCTCATACTCCTCCTTGAAGCCGTAGCCCTCTGCACACTTCATCTGTGTGATATGTTGGAGTAAATCTGCCACCCGGATTGCGGGGTGAAGCTGCCCGGTCTGGTAGGGCACGTCGGCCGGCTCCCGCTTCTTGTAAGTGTGGGACTGCACTAGGCTGCTGGTATCACTGGCCATCGTGTGGGTCTCGTCTGGAGGAAAGAAAGCCCATGGAGAGAGTGAGCGAGAACCAGCGGCTTTGGGAAGGGGGTCACTGAGAATGCTGAGAAGCTGCTGCTGAAGCCCCTCAACCTAAGGCTGCAGTAATCCCTACAATGGCTCAGCAACAAAGAAGTTCAGTGTTTAGAAATTTAAATGAGATTGGCAGTACTGACAGGAATGAGGCAGAAATCTTTGCTTTTACAAAGCAGTCCAAACGATATATTGCTTTTACAAAGCTACTTGGGAAGAATGTTTTAAAGCCTTTTGGTGCTAATGTTATAGAAGTTTGCATGTGAAACTTCATCAAGGTCTGGTCCAAAACCAGTCTTGTACTCATCCAAAGATTTGTTTAGTCGTTTGTATGATGAAGTAAACAAAATTCTGTACAAATGTTCCGTGAGCAAAATAAAAGTGCACAAAATGGTTTGGCTTCTAAAGCTAGCAATGAAAATGGGGACTTATACATGGGGCAAAAAAAATTAAAGTAGATTAAAAAAAAAGCGGGGGGGAACTTGGTTTGATGAGTCACTTGGCATGCTCCAGTATCAGACAGCTTGACAAAATATTATGAACCAACACATCACATACAGAGTGTTCTATCTAACATGCAGGCCAACACACAGCAGAGCCAGCTGGCTTTGTCAGAATCTACAAATAAGACACACACTCCCATTCCCTCCACATCTTTGCCATGGGGCGAATGGGGGAACTTACCATTTATTGGCACTTTTAAGAAGATACATATCAGGAGAAAAAAGGAGGAGAAAAAGGAAACAGGGCATAAGCAATAGAATGGTGTCAATAATTACAGGTAGTTTTTTACTTTGTGCTTTCAGTTTTACAGTTAAGTTTTCTGTTCTTTGGTGGTCCTAGGGCAAGATCTCAATTCTCCCATCCTGTTATCAGGGAGGGAATTTAAGCACTCAACAACAAAAGGAGGTTAAGTAGTATCATAATTGCTTTTCACCCCCCATGAACCAAGTAAGGACTAAAGTCTTTATTTGTATTCAACACTTTTTTTTTCTTTGAATTTCTTGAATAAGTCAAGCAAATTGAACTACAAAATTAATGTTAAAATTTGGTCAAATAAGCCTAAAGAGGCTATACTTCAGTTGATGACTACTAGTAAATTAGATTAATGAACTGCAGAAATTGTAGCTATTAAAAATGTCTTAAGCAGGAAAGTGCTATTCGATTAAGAATTACACATTCTACAGGTTAACTCATTATCATGCTGAATCCCTTTAGCCATTTTATGATTGAGGATGTGTCTTGTCAAAAGATAATGTCACCATCACTTAAAATGAGAATGTTAAATGAAAATTGATTTTTAGGGATTAAAAAATTGAAACATAGAAGGATATGTTCCATGTTAAAAATCACCAGATTATTGATCTACAGGGAATTCAGCTATGGTTATTTTATTATTGCTTTGAAATAGAAGTTTGGCTCCAAAGAAACTCGAGTGCAACTGAAGGGGCTGGGCCTAATCTTGAAACCTGGCTTCTATCTGCATCGCAAAGCACCTGGGGATGCATGGTATGAAAGGTGGCATACGAGTGTGTAGCTATGTTGCTGTTGCTGAAATGGCACCTGGATCACTACAAGGTGGCTAAAGACACAAAGACAAAATAAAAAAGGGTGGTACGTTGATTTTATGATTGAATTTTTTCATTTGGATTTGCTTTGAAATTTAGCAATTCATGTTTCCATTTTATTAGAATAGTTGCAAATAAACCGGGAAATTTTCACAGCAGATTTGCTTGCTGGCAACTGACAAGTTCATAAAGTGGGCTAGAGGAGCCCTGCTGAAGTACTGAATCCAATGAGTGTTTTAGCTACTCCAGCAGGAAGTTCTGTTCAAGGGACTAATATAAATGGAACATTAATGAGTTTCCCTCCTGTGCCTCTCTCCTTCTTTCAGTTTTGTACCTTTGGGGATGAACATAATTAAAATGCCCTCCATTGTGGATTGACCTTCTAAACATCCTCAGATGAATCTCTTGGGCCTTTCTCAAGGGTAGGCTGGCATCTGAGCAGTGCTCTGATCCCAGGGCAAGGCACTTTGGAAGTTTTAAATCCACAGAGCTTCACCACTGTCATATTGTATGTATCATCCCCTACTGCCTTAAAACATCCTGGTCTCCTTATTAGTGTGGACAGCATTTAAACACTATTGAGGTTGTATCAAAAAGAGTATTGTTATCCTGTACATAGATATCAAGCAAGAAATAAAAAATTTTTTGTATGTTATCTGTTATGGAATTGGGTCACTTGTACTAGTAAAGATTCTTGATTCTACCAAAATCCATGATAAACCAGTTTCCCCTGAGTTTGGCCCAGCATTTGATTTCTGGAATTGAATGGTCATCTCAGCATCTCTGAGTGGAGTTATAGAGGCCCCCAGCAGCATGGGGGGTGGCCTGGGGGATTCCTGGTCCCAACAGGGTCTGAACAACACGGCATGCTGAACCCTTAGCTTAGCTGGCCAAAAATTACTGGTGGAGCCCCCGATCTTCTGAGCACTGCTTGGGAGGCCCCCTCAAAAACCAGTAAAAAGAATTATTGTGAATAAAATGTCTTTGCTCATTAATTTCCCATATATATTTAAAATGACCCAACAATGTTTCGTAAATTAGAACTTGTGCTTTAGAGGACACCTGAAATAAATTTGCTTGCTAATAGTTCTGATGGTTTCCTAAGTACTGGAAATTAATTCTACGTTCTTTAATAAGCTATCCTGAATTTTCAACAGACCAGATGAAAATCTTGAAATGAGTGCTGTGTGTCTGAGGTGGGTAGAATCTGTGTGTGTGTGTGTGTGTGTGTGCGTGTGTGTGTGTGTGTGCATGCGTGTGCGTGTAATTGTGGGTTTTAACGATAGAATAGTTGTTAGGGAAGTATGTAAAGGCACACTAAAGCTACATACATGAGAGCTTAAACCTTAACGTGATAACACAAGGGGGAAGTACTAGATGACTTGTGTTATCATGATAAGGCACAAGCCCTAGTCATTCATCAAGCTACAAGTCACCTCACAACATTTATTTTTGTCTTAATGTAAATTACAATAGACCTATTCCCCAAAAGGTGTCAGAATAGATGCAACGCTTCTCCTCTTTCCATGGTTACCAGTGATAACCTCGCTGATCCTTACTACATGACATATAGATTAACACCGCACCGAGAAACAATTCCCAAACACTGCTATTTGTTACACTGTGACATATATAAGCCAAACAGAGCAGTTATTTGTTGATCTGGCTGACTTATTCTTCCCAATGTACACTGTTTTTTGCTACTTGAGTGGTCTGTTCAAGTGATTTTCTCTTGGTAAAGTGATTCCCTCTTGGCAACCCAACTTTAAAAGATGTCATTAGTGTTCATAATAACAAAGCAGTGACTTTAAAATGATATTTGTTTAATAAGCTCATCTTGATCCTGCTGTGAAATCTCAATGTCTTCTTCCTTCTCGCAGGGCATGTCAGCCCGCCCTCCCCACTCCCAGCTCCCCAGTGTTGGACGTCTTTGAGAAGAAGCCTGGAATGAAGCCACCTGACACGAAGGAGTCTCAAATCTTCGCCAATCAAAAAATTGCGTAAATTTCATCCACATGTAGGTCACATTTGTCAGGTGCCTAAAATTAGCATGTGCCCCTCATGTATAAAACTATAAAAACACAGTTCTCTTCTTTCCCTTATAATTAGCATTAAAAGGGGTGGGGACTTAATGAGCTTTTTTAGTCCCCAAACTGATGAAAATTGAAAATTGAATAATTCAGGGGTTTTGACCATTTGTACACGTCTGAGTTTATCTGCCTGAGGCAACAAATTGGCATAACATCATAGAGTGAAAAAAAAAATCACCCTTTGTACACCAATGGCAGCAAGTCAGAGAAAAAAAGGAGCACGGGGGGGGGGATTAAGATCACAAAGATACAAACTCTTATAAAGAAAATTAGGAAGCAGAGATCAGAGACCTGCGGCTGGGATGCTGGCGACAGTGACTGCCTTGAGTTCATCTGGGCTGTGTTCTTTTTTCAGTATGTTAGTGATAGGAAGCGGACACAGCCCGGACACTCTCAGGTTATCCATGCGTCTCCAATGAAATAGCAGCTCATGCTTCTTTGGCTATTCTAGTTAAGTACTAGCATTTTTTTCCCCCCTCACCCTCCTTACATTGGACAAATGAGGTTCACCCCCCACCTTTTAACTCCCTGCTGGGAACATTTCATACTTTCAATGCCTTAGCCCCACTGGGCTAACGTTTTATTTCATTTTCAGTGACATCTGACACACAATAAACCATGTGATTATAAAGTGCCATCTTGTCATTTTGCTGTTGAGAACATCAGCTCCTTTGAAATGCCACTGTGTGACAGACACTTTGGAAAGCTCAGGGTGCCCTGAGTGGCTGTGAGGAGGGGTAGGGGGCCAATACGCTATTGTGATTTTTTTCCTGTAAAGCATTTGGCATAATTAGAAAAATGCTATTTTCAAAATGGAAGTTTTTAGTGCTTAGCTATAAGTGAAAATAACAAGAAGCTATTTTCACTTTTATGACTGTCACATTGGACAGAATTCAGCTGTTGGAAGTACATAGCTGAGCCATCTCATACTGTGCTTTTCCCTGGGATCAGACCTAACTTTAAATTCTGAACATAAAAAGGGAGAATACTGGAGCTGGGATTGTCCATTTGAACCTTTCAGTATCATTCCCAACAGACACAAGGCAAATGCTTCTTATATGGAGACTGGAAAATTTTCTTTCTCTTAGTCCTTCCCACCCCATTCCCCTGTCTCAGGGCCACCCGCCGCCCCTTGTCCTGCTTACACTCTCTGATCTACATCGAGTCAAAACTCCAGTCTCCTAGAGAGTGGCTGATGACTTTCTAAATTATTCCTGCAATAAACTGGGATAAAGGGAAATGTTCTCACCTAAAATTGCAGTTGGCACAAATGGGTCTGTCATACATCATAAGCAGGTCAATGCAGAGAAAGTAAAAAAGAGAAAGAACAGTAAATGATTGATGAAAGGCCCCCCACCCTAATTCCCGTAGACAGCCACAGAAAGCATTGGGTTACAACACATCAAATATATTAAGCTTCCAAAGCATCATGGACAGCAAAGTGAACAGTGATTGGTTCTGAATGCTAAGGAGGTGACGAAGAAACGAGACAGTGGCGAGATCCGTTACCTGGATAATAGGAATTAGGTACCGAGGTGCTCAGTGTATTCGTTTTCATTGTAAAGGATGATGGTGAAGACACAGCTGCAAGTGGAGAGAAAGATGAGTCAGTGGTTGTTAAGAGGCCTGGAGACAGAGCACTGAGGTTTACTCAGAGGAGGCTGTGGACTGTAGGAAAATCAGAGATTTACCAGTCTATAAGGTTAACATCACCACCTCTACTTCTCTGGGGGAGTTTCCTGTCCTTTACAGGACAGGCACCCTTTGTCACTTAAGATTTTCTGAAGCCACAAGAGAAAGGGGGGGAAAAAATCTCCAACCACAGATACAACTTTGAATCAGGGAACTCAACACATTTCTAACCTAAATGACTGTTTTTGTAGTTTGCTACATCATATCCATCCTTACATTTTGGATATTCAGGGAACTTCCTATAATGCTTTATAAAACATAAAGGTGAAGCTTCACGCATGTCATATTGATGACAAAAACTGCAGGTCTTTAGACTAATCTTTTAGTCTGCTCAATCCTTATAAGATACTTATTTTTCTTTGAAATAATTGACTGAAATCCTTAAATTTTAACTACTACATCTTGCCCTTCCTTCTGGTTATTAAAAGGGAAAGTCAAACTCATTTAATTGATCTAGTTCCATTAAAAGTACATATTTCTTATTTTTAAAGTGGTATGCTAATTCTCTTAAACGTTTTAATTGATAAGTATTTTAAAGTCACTTTCATTTCATTAAAGTAGCACTGTAGCACTGTCGTCCCATTGTTCATCGATTTGCTCGAGCGGGCACCAGTAACGTCTCCATTGTGAGACTTGTTACTGTTTTTGGCGTATCGAATATGCCACAGGTAGCTTGCCAGGCTCTGCCATGCGGGCAGGATACTCTCAGTAGCTTTCCGGGCTCTCTGAGAGGGATGGAGGAATCAAACCCAGTCGGCTGTGTGCAAGACAAATGCCCTAGCTGCTGTGCTATGGCTCCAGTCCATTTCATTAAAGCATAAGAAAAAAATAATTGAAGTGTGCTCAAACACTCATTGGTTAAATGTCTAAAATTCTTAACTCCTTTGACGTACTTACATGTGTCTGATTTTTTATTTTGAATTTCTCATCATGATACTAAAAAGAGAAATTGTCTGTAATGTAAACAAAGTATCTAGCAACCATATACAACATACTGGGTTAGTGAGAATAAAATCTATTACCTGCAGACATTTTTCTGTGGTTGGTAAAAATGTGCAGAGCAGATATAAGAGAACTATGTTTATTTTGCCATTGGCTGGGTAGTTGGTTCAGGAGTTAAGGCTCAGACCTAATGCAGCCTCCCCCTACTTAATCCCTATTACTGTGTGGTCCTCTGAACCCTGCTGGGAGTGACCTCTGAGCACAGAACCAGCAACAGTCCCTGTGCACTGTCAGGTATGGTTCAACTCCATGCCTCCCCAGGAAAAGAAAAATACATTTAAAAACCCTTTTCATTAAAAATAAAATAGGGGTCATGCCCAGCATGCAATGGCACAAGGGGACACCTGTGGGTAACTCTGGCAGACTCATAAGGGCCACGTGGTGTCACACATGGGGACACCCACAGCCAATCTTGGCAGAGGTCAGAAGGGCCTTGTGATGCCAGGGATCTGATTCAGGGTCCCACATGTGCTAGGCTTGTGTTCTGCCTCCAGAGCTGTCTTCCTGGACCTACGCTTTTATATTTCAGTATAAAAATTAAACGTGTCCCAACTATACATATTTACTTTTCTCTTTAAAATTCATTTTAAAAGGTAGCACAACACATATATGCTTTAATGGATAGATTATTCTCTCTTTCAGAACCATATTCACCCTTAGTTTTGAGTTCTGCGATTTCATTTTTCTCATTTCCAGAAGCTACTCACCCACCACAGCTAGCATTTTCTACCGATCCTAGCAGATCTCAAATATATCCAGATTTGGGGCTATAAGTCTCATGGTCTAATGCTTACTTGTCCTGCATGGTTCCTCCCTAGTAATTGTTCATATTATATTATATTAGGATAAATATCAACAGTGGGGACACTGCTGACGAATGGAACTTGATAAAACCTACTGTGAAAACCTATTGCTCAAAGAGTGGGAGGGAACCTGGAACCCCTGCTGCTGTGTTCCTTCAGCTGCTTTGATTGATGGGAGATACACCACAACGTCCAATGGCGGATAAGCCATGGGAACCCATGCCCATTTCTTCAGTAGTTTTCATTGCCTGGACATTTTCAGAGCTCCAGAAATACATTGATTTTTTTTAAAAAGTAACTGCCAAATTAAATTTCCTGTCTGGAGGCAAATATCCTTTGTTGTTCAAACTTCAAAAGCTAGAAACTACTAATGTTAAGTAACTGCTCTTTGGAAAGGTAATTCCAAGTAACCGTATTTTGGGGAATTTCACCATGAAATAAAAAATTTGAAACATTAACAAGTTATCCTGGAAAAAGAGAATATATATGTGTCCTTTTCATACTGACATTCTAATAACTGCTCCTTGGCAGAAAGGACTTCTCCCACACTAGCTTATAATAAATGCATCCTAAGTTGCTTTTGTTTGGCAGTTATACATGCATCATCTTGTGTAAAAGAAAACTATAATTGCTACCAATTTTTTTCTACTTAAAAAATGGGATGTAGTTAGGGGAATACTGCAAGAATACTGCTTCTGCTACCTACATCAGAAATGGCAAGAAAGTGCTGAGGATGAGGCCTATTATCACTGCCAGGGTTGAAGATATTATCTACTTTTGGGGGCCAGAGATCATACCTGGATGTGCTCAGGGTTTACTCCTGGCTCTGCAATCAGATATGGCTCTTGGTGGGTTAAGGAGACCATAAGGGTTGCCGGGGATTGAACCTGTGTTGGCCATGTGAAAGGTAATCACTTTACCCACTGTATTACTTGGGCGCCAATGTAATTGTTGAGTATTTCTCCACGGAATGAACTGTGCATACAGAAGATGCAAATGTACAGCCTTTTAGTAGGGATAAGTTGGCAGTTGTTTATACCATATGCAGAAGTAATTGCCTGAACACTAGTGGAGCCCATTGAAGAAAGATATGGTACAGAGCAGCATGTGGATAGACCACATGATCTTTCAAGAGAGGAGGGTAGGTGAGGAGGCAACAGAATCAGAATAGGTCAGTGGGGGAAGGGAGGTCACAAAGTATACCCTGCCCACATTTATATCAACCATCTCTCCAGAAATAGTATTTCTGCATCTTGTAATCACGGAGACCCAGATTTTATATGTTTTTATTATACATGTAGACATAACAACCTATTACTAATAAATAGAGTGGCAATAACTACACTTTCATTCTATCTCCGTGCTGGATATGCAGTCAGAGTGAGGAAGCATTCTGTAGGCAGGATTTCACAAGTTCTAAAAAACCTGAAGCTAGCAGGGTCTGGAAGCACAGAATCAGGCAGATGCCACAGCACTTACTCCAGTTGCTGAGAAGATCACTGGGGGCAAAACAACCGTTCTGTTTTTGTATTTCATAGAACCAAGTTGCTAGCTTCCAAAACAATGCCCTGTACCTGGATCACAGGTGGTAGTATGGGAAAGTATTAGCTAAGCTTAGCTAACCTACCTGGTGTGAAATTTAAAACTTGCAAGTAGAAATACAGTTTAACTTATTAATTGCTTCTAATAGCCCTATAATAAAGGCAGAACCTGTCAGCTACACAAATAAACAATTAACTTGTTACTGACATTTAGAGAACTGTTTTTATAACAGACTTCCCTTGTGTAACTCCACACCTGGCTAGCTTACAAATAGGGCCTAAATACGAAGAAGAATGGTAAGAAGCAGGTGCCTCTTACGAAACAGATTGGTGACTTCCTGTGCTCGCTGAACTGAACTACCTCCATGAAAACTCTCTTAGACAACCCAAGGCACACAGAGATCTTTTCACAAACATTGAAAGGGACTGGAAAAAAATGTAATTCCTTAGGGAATTGCTTTATTTTTTAATTGCCCAGTATTTCCTGGGATTTAAGGAATCCAGAAATAGGCAGTAAAGGCCCAGAAAAGTGTGCACTTACATCTCCCATTTAGATTGTGAGTGTCCATGAATGAGAACGCCTCGTCACAGTTTGTGCCTTGCTCAGCATAGCTCTTGTCCATGGAGTTCACCATCACAGTCATCTCCTGCCGGGTGCTGCTCATCGTCTCCTTCCGCTTCTTGGCTAGTTTCCTTAGGACAAAGAGATCATTATATAGTCATGCATGGGAATGAATAATGGAGCATTTTCTTGTGTACTATCCAACAGTTAGGATTATCTCCTACTGGTTTCACTGTAGTCATCCATAATATGGATGTATGGTGTCTCTGAGAAGTTAGGTTCTCTGCTAGCTTGCAGAGACACAGGAATAACAAACATTTTCTACATGTCACAAGAAGGCACTGAGATATTAGTAATGGAGAGCCTAAAACATTGCTTATTCTACAAAAAGCAAATGAAAATGGTCAATCACTTAATACAACACAACCATCACTGATTTGTTAATAAGCACTTAGGACTGTTAACCTTTCGCTGAATTATTTTTACATCAAGATTCAGATAGTAAGTGTCTAAACCCACTAAGTATTTGCCAAGTGAGACTGAAATAATCCAAGGATGACTCCAAGGAGCATACTGGAGAACTAAAAAACATAGAGAAAGAATAAAGCTCTGAGCATAAGGCCCAGATGTGTTAGAGGGCATATTCTTAAATCTCATCTGATTGTGTCACTTAATTAATTTTAGGTGAACCTAGATTACTTCTTCATGATAATTTATGATGAGCAGAAGGTCAACAAAGACTCAATAGAGCACAAGACCAATTTCAATAACTTTTGGTCAGGTAATATTCTTTGATAAGATTAGCAGAGAAGTTAAGTCTCAGTGTTTCTCTCCTCTCTGGAAGAGAATGAAAGAAGTGGAGAAAGGCAGAGAGATTCCCAGTTTTCTGGAGAGGGTTTAATCCTGACCTCTGCATCCTGTTCATTTTTACCACTAAAATCTTGTAATATAAAGTAACTCACATTAAATGAAAGGGAAGTCTTCCCTGATTGTACATCAGGGAAGCTGACGTACAAATAAATAGATCACATTTTTATAGCTCTAATTACCAAAGATTGTGATTGTCACACACACAGAGGGAGAGAGAAAGAGAAAAATTAGAGATACTTATGGAGAAGGTAAAAGTGAGAAGCTGTCAGGTGTTAAGAACTATTCCAATTCTGCTCAAGTATTAACAGAATACCAGATATTTCCAGTAAATCACCTTGACTCTGACTGACCTAGGACACAGCAGAATTTAAAATGAGCCACACAATAAAAATCACTCTCATATTAGGTGATTGGTAATGCAGTGTAAGGCACTGAAAACATTAGACCATATGGATAATCTTTATTATCATTTCCAAATGCTACATAAGCCAAATGCTTTCTTGCCTACAGTTATTATAAACTTTTAATTTCATACTTTGAAGACAGAAGGGTTTCACTAATAAATTGTTGCCCTTTTTATTGCTTTAGTTCTTGGAAAAAATAATACATTTTTAAGCAGGAAAATAAAATTCACCCATATGAACACAAAAGCTGTAAAGCTCTTGAAGTTAGCAAGTATTTTAGAATTCTCTCACGAGCACACAGACCACGACCTTTCCCCACACAACCTCCTTTTCCAGGCTGTGCCATTCTTTCATTCAGAAACTGGCCTGAATGTTCCCAACAGGTGTTCGGGACAGAAATATCAGCAGGCGCAGGCTCCACAGCTGCAGTTAAAATAACATATTTTCTTTCCACTGTTAACTCATTGTAAGAGCATCTTTGGACTACATCCTCACAGGAGCACTGTGGAGGGCTGAGCTAATTAGCTCCATAACTCAGGCAAAAATCATCCCTTTCTGAGTCAAATATCTTGGCTTAGTCTTGGACTGTTTTATGCAGATAATGGCTTCATTCTTCTCTTGTTCTACCTCTGAAGAAAGATCCTCAAGTTTGCCCATCTTCCTGCTTTATCTTGCCAAGCTTGTTCTCCTCTAATCTTTTCAGGTCAAGAAATAATAGCAAATGTGCTTCTGGCACTAATGTTGATGGGAGGTGGTAGCAGGTGGGGGGAGTAGATGTATATACCTCCAAAGGCTGAGTATGTATATTTTCTAATCCTCCATATATGCAAACTAATTTCAGTGATCCAAGGCTACACCTTGTGCCTTTCCCTAGCTCAGCACAAAAGAAACTGAGGACTCATGTGGAGGATTGATGAGAGTCTGCTCAAAGAGGTGTGGCCACATACATATATATTTAAGTTCATATCCATTAAGCACCTTTGTTTCGTTTTGTTTTTTTGGTCAAGGTGGGCTATAGGAAGACTCACAACTTGATCTATGAAATCCACACAATCCCAGTAAAAATATCAGAAGATTATTCTGTGCACATAATTCTGAAATTTATATGGAAGAGCAAAGATTCAAGAATATCCAATACAACATTAACAGAGAAAAACAGACTTAGATGTAACTGACAGTTCACAACTTTAAGACTTACTCTGAAGCTACAAAACTCAAGATAGTTTGTTACTGATAAAAAATATGAAAAGAGCAATGAAACTGAGTAAGATCCTAAAAAAAGATACATAAAAATATAGTCAACCGATGTTTTGGTAGTTTTTTCAATATATTCTGGAACTACTAGATGCCCACACTAAAAAATAAATATTCTTCATAAAAATTCTTCATTAACTTATAATGGATCATATATCACATGTAAACAATGTTATTAGAAGTTAATTATAGGAGTGTTTCTCAAACTTTTCCAAACCGTGGCCTACATCTGACCTTTTTCTTCCTGTGACCTCCAACATCTACTGGCTGGCCACCTATTGTCCTGTGAATTCCATTTATGCTATTTTCACCTGTTATCCCCTTATAATATCACGAGGATTCACAGAGGGTGTCATATAGTTCCAGGCTGAGAAAAATTATCTACATGGCTACACTGATCAGAAATTTTTATTTATTGTATTTAGTATATTATTTTTAAAAATTGTTATTTTTTGTGTCACTGTGAGATAGTTATAAAGTTATTCATTATCAGATTTCAGTCATACAATGATCCAACACCCATCCCTCAACCAGTATCTATTACCCACTATCAGTGACCCCAGTATTCCTCCTGCGAACGCTTTCACCCACCCTGCCTCTATGGCTCTTTGGTAGGCATTTTCCTTCTCTCCCTCTCTCCCTTTCCCTCTTCCTCTCCCTCTCTCCCCCCCTTCCTCCCCTCTCTATTTTCTCTCTCTTTCCTTCTGGACACTATGGTCTGCAACAAAGATACTGAAAGGTTATAATGTTTGTTCCTTTACCTACTTTCAGCAAGCAGTTCCTATCCAGAGTGATTCTTTTCAACTATCTTTGTCATAACGGTCCTTCTTGTGATAAGCTTTCACAACTGTGAACTATTCCTCCCTGCCCATGTTTCTACTGTCCTTGGATATTAGTCTTTCATTATGTTTTTTTTTATTCCGCAAATGAGTGCAATCATATAAGCGAATTTCATAACTTAATTTTTCCTAACTGTTGCATAGTATTCCATTGTGTAGATGTACCATAGTTTCTTTACTCAGTTGCCTGTTCTGGCACATGGGTTGTTTCCAGATAGTCAGTAATTTTAAATCTTAATTTTCTGGGCCTCACCCAGTGGTGCTTAGGACTTACTCTTGGCTCTTTGTGCTCAGGGATCATTTCTGATGGTGCTGAGAGGATCACATGTGGTGCCAGCGATCAAGCTGGGCTTGCCTACATACTATCTCTCCAGTTGTTGGCAATAATATTTTAATAGACAATAAAGGCACAACTTATGAATAAATTGATGGGTAAATAACACCACATAAAAAGCATTTTTAAAAAGTATATTCTGTGGAAGACAAGGTTAGTCAAGGAGACTATGTCACTGGTTGAGGGAAAATATCTTCAAAAGACATACTGGGTAAAGGACCATGATCCAGAAGATATAATGAACTCAAAAACATACAATAAAATATTCTTTTTAAAACAATAGAAAAAACATTAGATAATCTCACTCAATGAGATATACGAATGAAAAATAAGTGTATAAAAAGATGTTCCACAGTATCAGTCATCAGGGAAATACTATTGAATACAAAGACATGCTACTAACACCTACTCATGATGAGCAAAATCACCAGAATACTGAACCAAATGCTAGCAAGAATGTGGAACAACAGAAACTGTCATACATAGTTGGTCAAAATGAAAAATGATATAATTACTTTAAAAACACTTTGGTGGCTTCTTTAATAATAAAGGCTTACCAAATGATCTTTGAAGATAAGAAGGAACTCTGTAATTTCAGTTTAATTTTGCTAATGAACCTAAAATGACTTAAATAAACATTAAAGACTTCAATACTACCTAATCAGAGGAAGAAAAACATTTTGGTATTTTAACTTTCCAAGCTAGAGTAAAGGTGGGAAGGGAGACAAAGATGGAGTGAATTAAACATAAACAGGTGACTGAGAAAATGTCTATTCTCTCCAATATTTCTTTATTTTTTCTAGCAGAAAAGCAAAACTGAATAATAGAAGTGAAGAAAATCAAAAGTGAAGAAAATCTACCTAAAATTATTTATGGGAGTCATAAATCAGAACCAGTAAGGAAAATAGAGAGAATAAGGAGAACTTCAGCAACATGTCATTTGGAAGAAAGAGCAAGACAGTTTCTAATCAGAAGACCTGAGCGCTGTTGGAAAAAAAAAACAAACAAATAATTCCTCCTCTGAAGTGGAACTTAGTGCCAATTCTAAGAAGAGAAGAACAGAAGGGTATACTAAGCAGAAGAGTATCTGCTTCTTGAGAGTATTCAAGATTAGAGTATCTAAGAGTCAAACTTATCACTCTAATTAGAACACTAATCACTCTCCTAGTTTTTCGCTATTCAGAGTAACAGAACAGGCTTAGTGAAGGGCATGATGCCCCTGGCCCATCTCTTCAGACCCCTTGCGAGGTCAGGCTATGCCAACAAGAATATCACTGAGAAATTACTTTGTGACATTGACCTGGATATCAGCTGTTGGCTACAGAAAAAGTATCTCTACTTTAAAATGATATGCTACTTAAAACTATACAGGGATGCAAAAATTGAATATTTACAAGTTGATAAAGAAATAAAAACCAAAAGGCAAATTGCTTTCTGGTCCTGACTTCTACAATTAAAATTGTACTTAGATTTAATCAAGAACTGGGGCAGATGCTGGAATCAAGAAAAAAAATTCAATTTTTTTCACTGTAGGGATGAAATAGATATTGACTGAGCCGAAGAATGCACACAATATACCAAGTTACCAAGATATAAATGAATAAACCTAATGGATCTAGGGGCAATTGCCTTAAAGATGAATCTGTGAGAATCACCAGACAATCTTGTTTTGTTGCTTTTAGAGAGACTTTTAAGAACAATACTCAGTACTCTGATATAACAGATCATTGAGGAAACTACCATTATTATGCTTCTCTGAGAGGGAAACTGAGGCACATAAGCACAGTGTTGCCCAAGGGAACACGGTTAGAAAACTGGCATTGGTATTATTTTCTTATACTGAGATAAAATAATTTTTCTAAGATTGTCATTGACATCAATAACCAAATGCTATTTTTTATTGGTTGCTTAGATCTGGACACTGGGAACAGAGACTAGTTTACTTTGGCAGTTGGTACTTCATAGTTGTTGATGGAAGTAAGAATGTTTTTCCAGCATTGCTAATTGTATTATCCTTTAAAGACACAGCTCTTACCCAGCTTATAGGGAAGACTCATTAACTACCTACCTGCTGATTTTCACTGACTAGTAAACATTGACTAATAAACATACTATCTCGAAGACAACTGTTTCGTGTTAAGGAAATGAGAATTTAGATTTTTACTGGGGCTCTGATTTAGAGCTTATCTTTTTGATCATGTGATGAAATTAAATGACAGGTGATGTGACTAAAGGAAGATTGGAGAAGTGTTTAGCTACTACTGTCTCTCTTTTGATTCAGAAGTGGCGACAGATTTTATTAGCACATCACTTTATGCTACAGCTTTGTTTCTGATAATTCTATGGCAAAAATGTCTGAGAGTTTCCTCCTTGTTAACCAGGACTTCTGCAAAAGGACAGGGCATGGGGCATAAAGAACCAGATGGACCTCTTAAGAAAATAGCTATCAGGAAACTGTCAAATTTACCTTTGCATAGATATCCATGCACACATATAGGCTTGTATATTTCATGCTGCAGAAGTATTATATGTCCAAATTATAGACATTCATACACAATTTATAAAAATTTATCAGACTCAGAAGTTGAACATTAAATATCATTATCTCTCTATAAAAAAAGCAAGTTGAAATTACATATATTACATCAGCAATAACTTCAAAATCATATCAACTTTCGTATGATTCTTATAAGGACAGTCATTATCATGAGTTCAATAATAATAAATATAAAGAATAAATAATAATCCTAAAATTTTCCTATTATTTGATTGATTGATAAATGATTAAATTTAAAGGATAAATTATGTTATTCATTGCAATAATTCGGGAACTCATAAATTAAATCAACATATGAGAAAAAATTGGTGGCGTATGGTGTTGGAATATTGTATACATGACACGCTGTCATTGACAGTACTGTAAATCATAGTGCACAAAATCAAATTTAGAAAGAGAAAGTATGCCCCTGTGCCCTGAGGCCCTTCGCAAAACTGCCCCCAAGTCGGCATCCTGCGACTTGGGCTCTTCAGGACCCCCACCCCCACTTTGCCACCGCTGCCAGTCAACCTCAGCACCGCCCTAATTCACACATCCTGCCCAGATTGTGGGGGCATGTCCTTACGTCAGGAGCCCTGGCCTCAAAAGGGGGTGTGGCCTCCCTTCAAAGCGGTTGTGACTCCCCTCTCAATGCATTGCTCACTTATGTCACAATTTATGTAACCTACTCCTTTGAAGACCATCGTGGCTTTCTTATAACTATATGCCAATCGTCAACTACCCTATCCCATCCTAACTTCACAAAAACTGTCAGTGAACACAAGAGGTTGCACAAAAAACCTTTATAAAGAGATTACAGCCCCAAGTCTTCAATAGGAGCCCTACATAAGCCAGGAAGAGCGCCTAAGTATAAGACCTGTAACAACATGAAGAAACAGTGAAAATTCCCACCACCAGGAGAGAATGAAGAAAAACTTACAGAAGCCTCAACAGGGACTGCTCACAAATACAGCCTCCTCTCAGAGAATTCAGAGAGGAAATCGTGAAGATGATTGATGATCTCAAAGCAACTATGGAACAGACATTCAATAAATTCAGGGAGGATATGAACACAGCATTGGAACGGACCACCAAGATAATACAGGAAGAAATAAGAGCAGAAATCTCAAAGCTACGAACAGAAGTGACTCAATTAAAGGAATCGGTAGATGAAATAAAAAACTCAGTAGGAGCCCTCAACAGTAGAATGACCTCAGCCGAAGACAGAATTAGTGAGCTTGAGGATGAGCTACAGAAAGCATAGAGGCAACAACAAATAATGGCAGAAGACCTCAAAATGGCTCTAGGGCAAGTCAGAGTCCTAGAGGATGACCTCAAGAGGAACAACATAAGAGTTGTTCAACATGGGAGTACCAGAAGCACAGGAAACTAATCCCAATGAAAAAACCACAGTCAAAGACATCATTGCTAAGAAATTCCCAGAGCTAGAGAGTGCAGGCATCCAGATCCAAGGAGTCCGAAGGGTGCCACCTAGAAGAGACCCCAATAAAAAATCTCCAAGGCATATCATAGTCACAAGGATGGATGCCATAGATAGAGACACAATACTGCAAGCAGCAAGGTCAAAGAAGGAAATCACATACAAAGGAGCACCCCTTAGATTTACAGCAGACCTATCAGAAGAAACCCTCCAAGAAAAAACTCAATGAAATGAATGCCTCACCAAGAATACTTTATCAGGCTAAGCTCTCACTTAAACTTGAAGGAACCACACATTACTTCATGGATAAACATGGAAAAACCCTACGAGAACAACAAACCCTACAGAAAGATGACACAAAATCACATGACAATAATCTCTCTCAATGTCAATGGCCTAAACGCACCAATTAAAAGACACAGAGTGGCAAAATGGATTCAGAAACAGAACCCAACATTCTTCTGCCTACAAGAAACACACTTGAACAGTCAGAGCAAATACAGACTTAAAAGTCAAAGGAAGGAAAACAATCTTGCAAGCAAACAACTCCCTCAAGAAAGCTGGGATGGCCATACTAGTATCCGACAACATATATTTCAGAGTGAAAAAGGTTAGAAGGGACAGCGAAGGTCATTTTCTACTCATCAAGGGATATGTACAACAGGAAGAAATCACACTCCTAAACGTACATGAACCTAATGAACGACCAGTTAAATACTTAAAACAACTCCTAGCAGAATTTAATGGGGACATAACTAGCACCATGAAAGTAGTTGGAGACTTCAACATTGCCTTATCACCTCTGGATAGATCAACAAAAACAAAACTCAGCAAGGAAACAAAGGCTCTGAAGGAAGAAATGGAGGACAGACGGCTAATAGACATATACAGGACTTTAAACCCCCAAAACAAAGAATACACTGTTTTCCCAGTGCACACGGAATATTCTCCAAAATAGACCAAGTTCTGGGTCACAAAACATACCTCAATAGAATTGGGAAGATAGAAATTGTATCAACTATCTTTTTAGACCATGATGAGCTAAAAATAGAAGTTAATCACACACAGATGTGGAGAACCAAATCAAACACCTGGAAGTTAAACAACTCATTGCTGAACAATGAGTTGGTCACAAAGGAAATCAAGGAAGAAATCAAAAGATACCTTGAAACAAATGAGAATGAAGACACAAACTACCAGAACCTATGGGACACAGCTAAAGCTATGTTAAGGGGAAAATTTATAGCCCACAAGCATTTCTCAGGGGGAGAAGAAAGGGCCTACATAGATGGCTTGACTTCACAGCTCAAGATCTTAGAAAAGGACCAGTAGAAGGAACCCAAACCGGAGTGAAGTAAAGAAATAATAAAAATTAGAGCAGAAATTAACGACATGGAAACCCAAAAAACAATCTGAAAGATCAATGAAACAAAGAGCAGGTTCTTCGAGAAAATAAATAGGGTCGATAAACCACTAGCAAGACTCACAAAGAAAGAGAGAGAGAGAACCCTAATAAACCGAATCAGAAACGAAAAGGGGGACATCACAACAAAAGTTAATGAAATTCAAAAGATCATCAGAGACTACTTTGAAAGTCTGTATGCCACAAAACAAGAGAACCTAGGAGAAATGGATAAATTCCTGGATTCCTACAATCTCCCAACACTGAACAAAGAAGACTTGGAATATCTGAACAGACCCATTAATATCAAGGAAATTGAAACTGTGATCAAAAGTTTCCCCCAAAACAAAAGCCCAGGCCCAGATGGCTTCACCAGCGAATTCTTCCAAACATTTAAAGAAGACCTGTTACCAGTTCTCCTCAAGCTTTTCCAGGAAATTGAAAAACCAGGTACTCTCCCAAACAGTTTCTGTGAAGCACATATCTCCCTAATACCAAAAGCAAATAAAGACACTGCTAACAAGGAAAACTTCAGACCAATATCCCTGATGAACAAGGATGCGAAGATCCTCAACAAAATACTAGCAAATAGAATCCAACAACTCATCAAAAAAGATTATACACCATGACCATGTCAGATTCATTCCTGGGATGCAAGGATGGTTTAACATACGCAAATCAATCAACATAATCTATCACATCAATAAAAGTAAAAATAAAAACCATATGATCATTTCAATACATGTAGAGAAAGCATTTGACAAGATCCAACATCCATTTATGATGAAAACTCTCACCAAAATGGTTTTGGAGGAACTTTCCTCAAGATAGTCAAAGCTATCTATCACAAACCCGTGGCAAGCATTATCCTCAATGGAAAAAAACTAAGGGCCTTTCCTCTAAGATCAGGGACAAGACAAGGATGCCCACTCTTACCACTTCTGTTCAATATAGTACTGGAAGTACTTGCGATAGCAATTAGGCAGGACAAAGATATTAAGGGCATCCAGATGGGAAAGGAAGAAATCAAGCTCTCACTATTCGCAGATGATATGATACTATACCTAGAGACTCCTAAAACCTCCATTAAGAAACTCCTAGAAACAATAGACTTGTACAGTAAAGTTGCAGGCTATAAAATCAATACCCAAAAATCCATGGCCTTCCTATACGCAAACAGTGAGATAGAGGAAGATGACATAAAAAAACAATGCCATTCACAATTGTGCCCCAGAAAATCAAGTACCTCGGAATGAGCCTAACTAAAGAGGTTAAGGATCTCTACATAGAAGACTACAAAACCCTACTCCATGAAGTAAATGAAGACATGAGGAAATGGAAAAATATTCCCTGCCCTTGGATAGGAAGACTTAACATTGTCAAAATGTCAATAAAAGCACTATACAGATTCAATGCTATCCCCATAAGGATACCCATGAGATTCTTCAAAGAAATAGACCAAGCAATCCTGAAATTCATATGGAACAACAAACACCCATGAATAGCTAAAGCAATTCTTGGTAAATATACGATGGGAGGCATCACCCTCCCCAACCTTAAACTCTCTACAAAGCGGTAACAATTAAAACAGCATGGTGCTGGAACAAGAGCCACAGACCAATGGAACAGGATGGAATATCCCTACACACCACCCCAATTATATAACACCTAAATCTTTGATAAGGGAGCAAGAAATGTGAAGTGGAGCAAGGAAAGCCTCTTTAACAAATGGTGCTGGCATAACTGGCCAACCACATGCAAAAGAATGGGTTTAGACCTCGACCTGACACCATACACAAAAGTCATATCAAAATGGATTAAAGACCTCAACATCAGACCACAATCTATAAGGTACATTGCAGACAAGGTTGGAAAAACCCTCCATGATAATGAAGCCAAAGGTATCTCCAAAGATGACACGGAACTAAGCAATCAAGTAGAACCAGAAATAAACAAATGGTACTATATTAAACTAAGAAGCTTCTGCATCGCAAAAGACACAGTAACCCGAATAAAAGGCAATCTACAGAATGGAAAAGGATATTCACCCAATATCCATCTGATAAGGGGTTGATATCAAGGACATATAAGGCACTGTTTGAACTCTACAAGAAGAAAACATTCAGCCCCATCAGAAAATGGGGCAAAGAAATGAACAGAAACTTTCTCAAGGAAGAAATACGAATGGCCAAAAGGCACATGAAAAAATGTTCATCATCACTAATCATCAGGGAGATGCAGATCAAAACAAGTATGAGATACCACCTAACACCACAGAGACTGGCACACATCCAAAAGAACAAAAGCAACCGCTGTTGGAGAGGATGTGGGGAGAAAGGGACCCTCCTACACTGCTGGTGGGAATGCCGACTGGTTCAATCCTTCTGGAAAACAATATGATATGGTCGCTCCTCAAAAAATTTGAAATCGAGCTCCCATTTGACCCAGCAATACCACTTCTAGGAATATACCCCGCAGAGGAACAAAAAATAGCCAAAATGACATCTGCACATGTATGTTCATCACAGCACTATTTACTATAGCCAGAATCTGGAAAAAACCCCGAATGCCCAAGAACACATGACTGGCTAAAGAAACTTTGGTACATCTACACAATGGAATACTATGCAGCTGTCAGAAAAGATGAAGTCATGCACTTTGCATACAAGTGGATCAACATGGAAAGTATCATGCTAAGTGAAATGAGTCAGAAAGAGAGAGACAGAAATAGAAGAATTGCACTCATTTGTGGAATATAAAACAACAGAATGGAGGCCTAACACCCAAGAATAACAGAAATAAGTACCAGATTTGCTCCATGCCTTGGAGACCAGCCTCACATGCTGGGGGGAAAGGGCAGCTCAGATAGAGAAGGGAATACCAAGCAAAAATGTGGTGGGAGGACCCGTTTGGGATGGGAGAGGTGTGCACGGAGCATACTATAGACCAAACACATTGGCCACCCAAGACCTCATTACTAACCACAATGCCCAAAGGGATAGAGGGAACATAGGGGAATGCTCTGCCAAAGAGGTGGGGTGGGGAGGGGAATGGGGCAGGAGGGGGTGGGAGGGATGATGGGGTCATCAGTGGAGAACGGGCACTGATAGAGAGATACTCAAGCTATATATGGCTGAAACACAAGCATGAGAATATGTGAACCTGTATCTGTATCCCCACTGTGATTCATTAATAAAAAAATTAAAATAAAAAAGAAAGGGAAAGTATAAGAGAATATCGATAAATATATCTTGCATAATAATGCAAGAAGAAAAATAATTTCTATATGCTCCAGAACTAATTTTTTTTTCAGATTAACAAAGCTACAAATAGAATCCACTGTTTTCTAGAAGCATGTAGTATCTAAAACTTTTCTAGCAGTAGAGTACTCAACCATTGAAGTTTTTGTCACTCTTGAATTTCACAAGAACCTGAGTAGTAGTTCATATACACTTGGGAGTTACTGATTTAATGCTCATTCAGCAGAAATTTCACCATGTGCTTATATAATTATTAGCATCAGCTATGTGAAGTCAGAACTTTTGCCTCTTCTACTCACAATGTGCTCCCTGTCAAAGAACCAAGAACCAAGTCTGGAACATGGTAATCAACCAACCAATACTTTTTATTGTTATTTGATTGACTAACCATAATGCTGTATTTCCTAATCATAAACTATAAGATGGACACAAATGTGTGGAAGACAGGGCTGGGATTCTGATCCATATGTAGTGACTCCTGGGTCAATCCCAGGAGTTTCTCAGCTTCTTTTCATACCTAATCTCAAATGGTATACAGCTTTACAATTTGAAGGAAAAAGGAAAGGGAATCTTGCAATTGAAAAACACACTATCATTCATGAATATAGATAATTTACCTTTGAGTTTTCCTCAGTTTTGAGGAGGAATTTTTAATAACACTGAAGCATGTGTTTGTGTGTGTGTGTGTGTGTAAGTGTGTGTGCGCGCGCGCGCGTGTGTGTGTGTGTGTGTGTGTGTGTGTGTATGCATGCACAGCGCATGCATGCCCCCGTGCTGGCAGTGTGGAGGAAAGTGGTTGGTTGGCAGAAAGTGATTCATAGTGGGCTAGAAGGTCATACCTGGCACTGCTCAAGGATTATTCCTATCTCTGTAACCAGGGATCACTTCAGGCATTGCTCAGGGGACCATATGTGGTGCTTAAGATTGAATCTGTGTTGGTAACATGCAAAGCTAGTGCCTTAACTATAGTTCTATCTCTTTTCCTGCCACTCCCCCCAATTTTTTAAAATGTATTTAACAATATTAAAATCCACTAAATTATTAGTCTCCTTCAGTTTAACCCGATTACATGCTCAGCCACCTCTCCCACTTTCCTAGGTTATCTTCCTTTGCTACCGAGGACAAGTTACTATGAGCTCCACTTTTTCCTATCTGTCCCTGGCACAAGCCTTATTTTACATTGGTTGAAATCCAGAGGGTGAACTCATATTTTATAAATGTTTAGAAATGTTTTCAGATGTGTTTCTTGTGAATACACGTGGAAGCAAGGACCACACAATTCAACTCCCAGATCTGCCTGCAGATGAAAGTCCTCCTGACAAACATTTCTTACACTTGGGAGTAGCTCATTGCTCATATGAGCATGCAGAGTAATTTACCGAACCATTCAAAGAGTTTTAAACACTAAATAGTCAGCGATAAGAGGAAGAGACACAGTATTCTTCATAGCTAATAATACTTTGTTTAGTTTTATTTCCCACAACAGGGCAGTATGAATCCAGAGGGACTGAACCAGTGAGGGGCAGAAAATAGGAAAGGGCTACAGTCTACAACCGAGAAAAATGGGAATAAAGTGACATTACTGGTACTGGGCTCCTGCTCAAAGTCAACTTATGCTGATGAATTCCATATGTGCACATTATCTTGAAATTTAACAGTTTTAAGACGTGTCTCTCTGCAGCAATGGCACATGCTTGGTCCTCTGTCAGAATACAAATAAAAGTGAGAAAAAAGGATTTTTTTTAAAAAAAATGTGTGTAATATTGGAATAGTACTCCCTGTTTTCTCTTCATGGAGTTTGTTGTTAAGCTCATTAAAAGAAATTCAAATTATCGCTATATAACAAAAAGCCACTGGTGTCAGAACAAGAGGAAATCAGAGCCTAATACACAAGCAAACTTCATATTCTATATGTACCCTAATTTTCAGTGATGTTCTCACAAAATCCAGGTGACTTCTTGGGTATACAAAGCTAAGTATCCAAGAAGCTCAAAAATATGAGAATACGATAAAAAATTAAAAATTAAGATATGCCTTACTTAAAATATAGCTTCTGATTAATTTTCTCAGGAGCAAATACAACTTGCTTCACTAACAACCATCATATAATACAGAAACTAGAAGAGATTATTCTAAAGGAATTTGTGTTAATATAGGAGGGGGAGCTCCTCTTACTGAAATTTATGTATCATTCACTAGGCAGAATGGTTTCTCAGAGATGTGCATCTCCTAATTTCATAACCTGTAGATGTTATGTTATATTACATAAGGAATAAAGATTTTAAGCTGCAGGTGGAACTGAGATTGCTAATCAGCTGACCTCAAGCTATAAAGATCATTCTGACTTATCTTGGAGCATGGGTGTTAAGTTGAAGATGTGGTGTAGAAAGAAATGTAGAAAGAAATGTGGTGTAGAAAGAATTCAATTTATCCCTGGTAACTAGGAATCTGGAGGAAGGAGCTCAGAAGTTTAATCAGGGTTATTTACATTTCAGCACAAGGGCCACACCTCCTGTACCACCTCTCCAGCCTTGTCTTTCTTTACTCATGTCTAGATATGTTTCTACATTTATATTTCTAATACTTAAATATATAAACAGCAGAAATTTTTCCCTCCAACTTATAGTTTGTTTTAAAAATATTTTACAGGAAAGTTTAGCATATAGCAGTTTATAATTTTGGTGTATTCAAGCTTATCAGTTGAACATTTAATCAATGAGAAGAATCAGGATGTTACTGTTTTGAAATACTTAATAAAATAATAGATATACACAATCATCATCAGTAGCTTAAAAAACCATTAGTGAAATGCCGATGTGGAACTTATAATGGATGCATTAGGTTGGCTATCCTACCCCACACTAATCAATTAAAGCATTATATGGTTCCTGATAGAATACAATGTCTCACCTATGAACAATTCTCACCATATAACAGATGAATTAAGTCTTGAGTTCTTGCCGCAGTTCACAGAAAATATAGATAAAAGGACATGTCAAATGACAGTACAAGATTGCATCAGCCAAGTTCAGGATGTGGAAAATTCTATAGAATGAATGGTTTATTTAACAGGTAAATGAGGTAGAGATAGAACACACTATGCCATGTTATGAATCATAAATTATATATGATAGATTACAAGACTTGCTGAAGAATGAAAATAAAAATCCAGGTTTCCATTACTTTCATTCATTCCCCCCACCCCAAGTACTTTCTGAGAATGACCACTAGTTTAACAAGTACAGAGTGAGAACTTTTATGTGGACAATTTGATTTTCCCGTATTTGAATGAAATTTGGAGAGGTACGCTCATGCCAGATAAAACCACAGGAGGCTTCCAAATGCACAGATCAAAGGGTTACAATAACATGAAGTTTGAAAATAGAAAAATAACTTCCTTCTTGTTGAGCGGCTCATCCTGGAATGGGATTCTCCTCTTTCTCATTCTGCCTGCTTGGGACTCAAGTGTTAAAGGATTGAAATAACAAGGGAAAAAAAACTAAGCTTGCTCAGGTGATAGCTGGGTGTTTCCGAGGAGCAAATAGCACAGGCTTAAAAGACATTTCCTACAATGTCTGACAGCCTTTCAAATTACTTTTCTCTAACTAATTAGCATTTTAGAAATATTGGGTTTAATCATTAAAGAAGCCATCTGCTTATCTGGGAGCTGTCTGGTCAATGGTGCAAGTGACTTTCAGGAGATAGGTATACTGAAGGCACTGTCTATTCTTGTGATATCTGAGGGAAAAATGGAAGTCTACACCCCATTCCTGCCCCATCTAGTGCAGACATAATGGACTCTATGTGCTGTGCTGAGCTGCACTTCACTCACTGCAAGGAGCTAAAGGGGAACTGGCACTGGGTGAAAATTACTTGAAAGCACCCCCTCCACAAACTCTTGGATGCAGAGAAGGGATTTATGGCTCTGCTGATTTTCTGACACACCTATTTTATCCCGATGGCAGCAGACATAGACTAGCATCTGACATAACTCATAAGTTTTAGATTGTGTGGAGTGTTATCTCCTGTAATCTGAACTGTTAAGATTCCTGGGGGATGGGGGTCCAGCAAAAATGGGCCCTGATCATCCTTGATCACACAGAGATTTTTCCAATCCTGTACTTCATAGTACCTTGGTTTCTATGCTAGGGTTCTACTGTGAGGTACTGTTTGCTATTGTCAGTGAGAATGCATACAGTGGTTTTCTAGTGATGCTTAGACCCAAACTTGGTTAATATCACTGTATCACTGTCATTCCGTTGCTTATCAATTTGCTCGAGTGGGCACCAATAACATCTCCATTGTAAGACTTGTTGTTACTGTTTCTGGCATATCAAATATGCCAAGAGTAGCTTGTCAGACTCTGCAGTGTGGGCGGGATACTCTTGGTAGCTTGCCAGGCTCTTAGAGAGGTTAACACAGCTGTAACATTTGAGATTGTTGTATATTAAGGTTTGTAAAGTGTGACTTGGGCTATGGCTCAGGTAAAGGACCTGCTTCCTAGCACTGAGGCAGTAGCAGCAGCAACAACTGATTGACAGAGCTGAAAAACTTGTTGCTAAAATGTCCATTGGTAAGACTGGTTGAATTTCTATTCAACAACTCTTCATCATTGATTCAAAGCCTCTGTAACATTTTATTCTAACAAGATTGAGTAATGATTTCTTAAAATTTCTATCAAAGGTCTGTATATTTCAGGGTTTATTTATAGTCAACTAACTTTTAGAGAGACACAAGTATGAATTGCCTCTAGTGAAGTTTCAGAGTCATTCTATGAGAGATCTTAGAGGTAAAGATGAGAAGTTCTGATGAGAAAAGTTTTGATGAGCAAGAGAAATAATATGATACAATGCAATGCACCATAATAGAATATGGCATGAATTAATATAATATAACATAAAAGGAAATTATAACATGATACAACAATATACAATGTAGTGTTATATTTTAAGGAAACAAATTTTCCTTTTTTTCTTTTATTTTTTACATACTTCTGTTAGTCCCTCACTCTGCCTGTCCAATGACTACTTCTTATTTCATTGATTAGAAGAGACATCCAGTCTTCCAAAATAATTGATCAGTGTTGGTACTTTGGTGTATGACAGGCACAGAAACGTCCTTAGTCTTGTTTTCCCAGGTGCATGATGGAGAAGGCATTAACCTTGTTATAGGGTGAGTATGAGGAATAAATGAGAGGACAGGTATAGCACAGTTCCTGACACTTGGTAAGACCCACTAGCAGAAGAAAAATGAGATAGAATCCTTTTATTACATCTGAAAGTTGTTTTAAATAACACTGATGCTGCATCTCTTTTTTTCTAGTATCTGTTCATTGAGCATATCATATACCCCACCCACTGAAAGTTCAGAAAAATGTCAAGTGCTTGGCATAACAGGGTAGATGGGCATGTGAAAACAAGCAAAGAGGCAACACCAGGAACAAGGAAACACAGGCTCTCTGCAAAGTACCAAGGGACACAGGGAATGAGGCATCGATTTAGTATCACCGCCAGGATATTTTTGTGATGTCAATTCTAATCCTACTCTTCTATGACAACCTTCTCCAAGTGTACTAGTTTTTTAAAATAAGTACCCTTTCAAGTCACAGTTGTTGGGGTCTTAAGTGGGGATATAAGTTAAAAGAGTTTGAGTTTAGCAACACATCTTAATTTTTTAAGGACAATCACTTGAGTATTTCATCAGACTACAATCACTTTGGTGGTTGGGATATTATCTCTTAAAGGTTTTTGCAATCTCTGATGAATAAACCACCCTCATTGGTAGTTTTAATTAGAAAAGAAGTATAATGTTTAATAACACCCAACAGCAATAAATGCTCACATTTAATCCAATTTAAAGACAGGTATTAAAAACAGCAGTGATTTTTGGATAGGTAATATAAGGAATGATCAAAGAAAACATCTCTCTTACAAAGTGAACCAGCAATCATTGTTACAGGGGTCAAAACAGACACCCAAGAGCTACATTAAGTCTTGGCTCTTTCAAGGTTTATTTAGGATAAACTTCTTAACTTTTAAAAGGGAGAAAGCGACAGGGAAGGGTGGGGGGCAGGAGGGGAAGATGAGAAATATAAGGAAAAGAAGAGAGAAAGAGAGACAGATTTAGTGGATTCAGTCACTACGAATTGGAATTTTTCCTGATTCTCTCTTGATCACTATTTCTGTGGGGAACATGTGCCTGGGAATGCCCCAAGCCAGTCAGCAGAACCACTGAGGCCAAATTTTTGCTTTTTTTAAAAGAAAAACAACAGTAACATCAACAAAATCCAGCAAGAACTACCTTGTGCCTGTTTGTGTGTGCATGCGCGTGCACGCGTATGTGCAGTTGCAGTGACAGGCAAGTAACTTTTATGGCAAGTTTTGCTATCTAAAAGAATTCTGTTATTAACAGTGGTGGGAAGTGGTCACTCTGATGGAGGGTACCATATTTCATTGCATTATGCATAAACCCTATCAGTAACAGTATTATAAATCACAGTACCTAAAATTAACAAAGTACCTGTCATAGAGGCAGGTTGTGGGGTAAGAGGGAAACTGGGACACTGGTGGAAAGAAATTGACACCGGTGATGAGACTGGTGTTGGAACACTGTATGTCTGAAACTTAACCATGAATTACTTTGTAAATCATTGTGCCTTAAAATAAAAAAATATATATTAAAAAGGATTCTGATAAATGGCTTGCATTATGTAATACCTGCAAACCCAAACAAACCCAAAATGCAAGTTAGTATTCATGTACATATAATAGATTTAAGTTCAATGTCTAGAAAGTTCTTGGAATTACTAGTTCCTATATTTCTTTTAGTCTTGTTTTCCCCTCATATCTTTTATGTCCTTTCCCTTGAACATCATTATATTTCTATGATAGTGTCATATTGAGTTTTGCAATTTTTCCTATAAAAATCTGAAGATGTTACAGTGGAATCTTTCCTCAACTGAGTACGAAGTGAGCACAGATTAGCATTTGCAAAAAATCTGAAATGAGAGAGAATGCCTGCCTGGGGCTGGAACTCCCTTGTTCCTTCCACACCCTCAACACACTAGGGAGGAAATCCTGGTTTTTAGATTTTCTTTTGTGAATTCTAAGAACAAATTCTAAAGTGATGACTTTGCCATGGAGAGGTCGGCTAAAATTGCATTCTATTTCTTCTTTGGGGGAGCAAGTGCCTGCTCTATGCAAAATAGTTGAGAGAAACTCGAGGGCAGGTGCTGTTCCCTAGAGCCTTTTCTTTGAACCCCACCAGTCTAACAGCCATTACTGAGATGCTTCATGCACACAGGTCAAAGTGAAAGACCCAGCATGAACGAAAATCAGAAAAATGATCATTGCATCAAGCATTACATTGCCTCTTTGCTCTGGCTCCCCAAGTAATCCACAGAAATGCAATAGTTAATCTACTGTTTATTCAAAATCACCTACAGAAGTTAATAGACAGTTGTAAACTAATTGAGTGCGTCTGTGGTGCGGTTTCCTCATTCATCTTGCTTATTCAATTTAACTCCCTTAGTCTTCCATAAGGCACAGTGTTCCTGCTGCTCAAAACTGTGGCTGGCTGCAAGAAAGGCCCTAGAACAACAGGAAGCTAATAGTTTAACTGTTCCTCTAAATTTGTTTGACAAAACTGACATTTAGTGCGTTATGTCACGTTGTTGGTAATCTGCAATTTACCCCTGGGCGTGCAGTGGATGCTCATTTTATTTACCTCTCATAGTTAAAAGCGTAATTAATATTCCACTCTGTAACAAAGATTAGAGATTTGACAAACATTGTAATTTAAATTCTCCATTATAGCAAACATTAAAATCAAACATCTTCCACACGCCCCATTGCATAAAGGACACGTGTAGCTGTAATTTAACTTTTTAGTTTTTAATACCACAAACTAATTTCTGCTGTCAGTTTAATGAGCTGGAAAACACAAATCTTGCTGCTCTCCATGTGGGCATGGTCTGTGAGAGATGAACTGAAGGAGGAGAGAGCAACAATTTCTTTCAAAACGTATTTCTAAATGTACAGACAAAATGTGCATGTGTAATCTGGTAAATACAAGGAGCTAATGTAGATCCATCCCTGAGATCAATTCAAAGCATTAAAAACAAGCTGCAAAAATAAAACATTTCAAGAGAGAAACAAAGCAATTACTCTAGTACTTTCTAGAATACTTTCTATATAATACTTTCTATGAGTAAGGAACACATAAAAATCTATGCAGACAACTGACCACAAACAAAACGAAGCACATTCATCTTACTGAGACCAAAAACCAAGATAACAAAGGTCATTATGATGTCCATGACCAACAGACACAGCCCTTCCCAGAACACCAAAGCAGGAACAAGCTGGTTGGCCCACAAAAGGAGTTCTCAAAGAATCATTACTACTATTCCAATTCATGCTAATTTTTGCAAGAATCTCAGCTTCATAAATTTTATGTGACTGGTGAAAATTATGGTATGTGAAATACCTTCAGGCAGCTAAAATGGCTCATTAAACAAGGAAGCTAGCTGGGAATTATCAGTAATGTAACAAATTTGTATACTATGAATTTGATGTCTTTAGAAAGAATGTAGGAGGAATATTTAAGCTCCCCCTCCTCAGCTGGAGCTGGGCCCAGGAGGAGAAGAAAGAAATGCATAGACCTCCAAGAAGCTATGGTGCTTCTTTCTCTTCCTCTCCGATAGTCAGAAACCAACTGACTTGCCGCCAACTTGTGCTTGAGACTTCATTAGTCAATGCCAACTTCAATCTGCTTCAGTTATTTTACATTCAGATCCCAAGAGGAAACATAGTCTCTGCTACAATTTCAGGCTAAACCAAAGATAAACTGATCTACTTTAGAGAACAAGTCAGCAGAGCCAACTGAAAGCAGAAGCCTCAGTTTCCCCTTGCCAACAAGAGGGGAGCCCACAGATTCCCCTCGCCAGCAGTTCCATTTCTCCCCATTGACTTACCACACCTCACCTGAAAGGCCCTATCTTTAGCATTCCTGGAGTACATTAGGTTCATTCTATTCTGTCCCAGGACTAGGAGTCACCAGACTAAGATAATAAACAATTACCAAGGCAGGTGACCAGAAAGACAAACCAGCCAGACCACCCTGTAGATCCTCTGCATTCTCTGTAACACAAAGACTTGGTTTTCCTATAAAAATCACACAAAAAGAGCCATAGCTAACTTGGTTCTACACTAAGTTTCTACCTACTTGGGGAGCTCATTTTCTTTTCTCTTCTATTTCCCAATAAACTTTCTACTTTCCAACTCTGAGTTTGAGCACCTTTATTATTCAATATTTTCATTCTTCTGAAGATATTGAAGAACGTGGGAATTGTGAACAAACACAAGTACCTGCAGCCGCCATCCCATCTGCCTCACCTGCATCATTTAGGGGCTCGTCCAGGATCACACTCACAGCAGAAGAGCAGTAAGTGTGCCAGAGTCGAGGTCTTGTTACCTCGTTTCTTTGTTTTCAAACACCTAGTCCTATAGCCCCTATCAGAAAAAAAAAAAGCCATCCACCCCATCAGTTAGAAGGTGACTAGCACTGTGTGGCCGTTTCTGGGGTGGATAAAAGGCTTGTCAGGCTTCCCTTCTCTGTGAGTCCCACTTTCCCCTGGAGAGTGAAATGTTGCAGTTTAGGGAGTATGCTTCCTTTCTGGAAACCTCAAAGTGTCTCTGCTCTTGATTCTGTGCCAGAGGCCTGAGAGGAGCATGAGCCCCTACCACAGCATCAGTGGCCTATGAATGCCTCACCTGGGCTTAGAGACTCACATCTAGCGCTCCACCATGTGCCCTAAGACATCTTTTTCTTGGTCTCATCTTCCAGTCACCCATAAGTACTCTGCCCTCCTCGAGACTTGACCCTCCTCTCTGCAGGATCCTATGGCATTTTCTCTAGGCCTGACTCAAGAAAGCTTGTTTCCCTAGAGATGGCCCAGAGGCCAGTGTCCCTGGACCGTGTGGCAGTGCAGTGTACAGTGTGAAGGCAACAGAGGCTGTAGAACCAGCCAAATCATGGGTTGCATGTTAGCCACTGCCATTGCAGCCAGTGAGGTAGAAATCCTTCCTCTCACTAACTATAATACTTAGGAATTATTTGTGTACTCGTTGGCAAAAACTAAACCAAAACACAATTGCTATTTAAAAACCAGAATTTTGGAAAAGAGTGAGCAAATGAGAATTTTGACCTTTAAACAAACAAACAAAAGCACTGAATATGGGAAAAATATCTGAAGAAAGGAAATCAGCAAATATTTGCTGCTTGAAACCAATTCTGGTTCAATCCCCTACACCACATGTATAAACCCACACACCACCAGGAATGAATCTGGTATTGGGTCAGGAGTAAACCCTAAACATAGCTAGGTGTGATCTAACCCTTTTACCAATTAAATTTTAAATTAAAAAATAAACTATTATTGCTGTTATATGTAGTTATGACTGTGGTCCTTGAAATAATTTAAGTTTTAATGTTGTCTCTTAAAATTGACACAGGATGACATAATCCCTTTTTAATGATAAATTCTCCTTAGTCAGTGTACATCCATTTATATATCTATACATTTTATGTTATTAAGAGCATTTCAGATACAGAGGAGATGCATGGCAAAAAAAGTCTATCTGGAAAGAGGTAAAAAAAATGAGATATCTGAGGTCAGAAATAAAATGAAGTAAAGGTAAAGATGGAGCAAAAATAGATGTCTGGTCACAAAATGGATCAACATGAAGGAAAATGAAACCAGGGCCAGAGAACCACACTCTTGCAGAAATAAGCCCTCGAAGGTCTTGAACTTGGGTTTAGAAACTGATTCCTGGTAGAATGAGGAAGGCCATTTGACCTATAAGATGGAGGTTAAATAAAGGTTATGCCAAGACTTTTCCATTCAAAGCAGTAAGCTACTTTGCACCTCAGGGAAGCAGACAAGAAGCTCTACGTAAGACTTGAACAAGCATTCAAGAAAGAAGAATCTTAAAGTCAGAAAGGCTTTAAACTATTGTCTTTAATGCCAGATACAAGGGGAAGTTGCCCTTAATATGCACATTCCTAGAAATAAGGGAAAATGCTTTTATAAGTATATTCATAATAGCCTGGGAGTGACAGTTCTTGAAAAGTTTCTATGAAGCAAGTGATGACATCGACTGTTTTTGCATATTGTTTATTTTTGCATATTTATTTATTTTTTGAAGCGATTATGGCCTGTTTGGTTGGTGCTTCCTCTATATGTGTTACGGGTCAAAGATAGCACTCTTCCAGGTATGTCCTAGATCACCTCTTACCATTTCTTCCCAGTCCATCTGTCAGTAATGAATTTGTCTAATTTCAGAAGCTTAGTTCTGCAGGTACTTTTGAAAGGCGTCACTTCTAAATTCTGTCCTATACACAGGGATAAAGGAGGTGACCAACAATGTTGCTAGTCAAAGAAAACCAAGCCTGATCCTATAGCAAAATGTCTTTAAATGATTAATAAGAATATCTTAACTTTCATATGAGGAACACAAATCAATAATTGTAAACCCAATGAAAGTCTGGATTAAAAATTCAAAGAGACAGAGGAAACACAGAGAACAAAATTCATTAACTAATAAAGAAAATACAAAGTGCTGAAAGATATAAAAGGATTACTGAACATGATCTGTATTTTCTTTTCCATCATAATAAACAGATGCTAACTTTTATCCAGTTATTACAACAGGTCTCACTTCTTGCACCATTCAGAGGTTGTATATGCTTTTTTATGAAAGGTGTGCTCACAGGTTCCTGTTTCCTGCTATGCCAATAGTCACCATCTCATAATGGGATCTGGATGACAAACAGCAGCTCTGGGAATCCTTTCTGTTTGCACCATTTTCTGTGCTTGGATTTATAGTGTGAAATAATCTTCATTTCAAAGTTTAACCCGGTCAAAAATAGTATAAACTGCAGTACTTTATAAATTTTCGCACACAAGGACACACATACACAAAGACACATACACACACATACACACAAAATCATTTGGGTGACAGGGCTTTTTGGTTAGTGAACTGTTCGATTTGAAAAGGATCAAAAGAATGAGGATCGGCAGAATCTCCTGACCCCACGCCAGGCTGTTTTCACTGGGGCACTTTGGAGGGGGCAGGTTGAGTTTCCCTCCCTATCCCAAGCAGAATCCTGGCAGCCAAAATCCTCCAGAACCCAGCCACAGCCATGCTCACTCTCTACATGCTCAAAAGAGCCTCATCCACAAAGGAACCAACAGAGGAGCCCAGGTATGCAGGATCCGTGGCTGAGATCTCCAAGCCTGCTGAGATCAGGACTGGTCCTCCTCCACCCATTCCCCAGTTTTCCAGTAGCTTGGCAGTCACACCCACAAACTGCCCCGGTGGGGCCATGTAATCTCATCAATGGCCAAGATCCAGAGACTATAAAATAAAGCTCCCAGAAGAGAGTGATGCAGTATTTCCTGGAGTATTTCTGACTTCTTATACTCTTGCCCACTGATGTACCCAAAGTAGCACACATTTGTTTGGTTTTAACATACTTGCTTGTATTCTCTTATGTACGGGCTTAAATGGCTCCAGAATGAAATACAACAACCTTCACACACCCGCTTATTGTGGTGGGAAAATTATCTGTAATGAATTATTTTCAATTACTATATGAAAATAAAATGTATAAAAATTGCAAAAGAATGAGGATCGTATCTTGGCTCTATACTAAGTGCTGTAGATGAATATAAGTGGCCATATATTCTTGAAATTCTTTCAAGTTAATGTTTTTTGTTGGTGGTGGGTGTTGTGTTGAGATTATGTGCATGAGAAACCAGTATTAATAGCATTGTAAAACACAGACTCTCAATCAAATAAAAAAATAATGAAAAGAATATAGCCACTTTATGGCATCTCCTCTCAAAGGCCTGTAAGGATTACATGAATAATTGATGCTGGAAGGAACCTGACCATATTGTGAGTTAATATTGGACATAAACTCATAAATATTAAAGTGTTGTTGAAGCCAAGAATGATTATCAATGGGTTTTCAATGATCCCATATCACTTTTCTACATAGCATCTAGTACAATCTTTTTTTAAAATTTATTTATTTTTAATTAGTGAATCACCGTGAGGGTACAGTTACAGATTTATACATTTTTGTGCTCATGTTTCCCTCATACAAAGTTCAAGAACCCATCCCTTCACCAGTGCCCATTCTCCACCACCAGTAAACTCAGCATCCCTCCCACCCTCCCCAATCCCATCTCCTCCCACCCCACCCTGCCACTGTGCCAGGGTATTCCCTTTTGTTCTCTCTAATTAGGTGTTGTGGTTTGCAATAAAGGTGTTGAGTGGCCACTGTGTTCAGTCTCTAGCCTACATTCAGCCCGCATCACCCTTCCCCCGCATGGCCTCTGACTGCATTATACTTGGTGATACCTTCTCTGGGTTGCCCTCTCCCCAGAATGTGAGGCCAGCCTCCAAGCCATGGAGTCAACCTCCTGGTAGTACAATCTTTTTTTAAAGAAAATTAAAATATTTAAGTAATGCTTACTTATAACATTCTAGTATATATACATATATATATATATATAGTACAGGAGAGTGTTTATAAATCAGAATCTTTGTATATTACATTATTGTCTCTACTGCAAGCCTAATTTCCATCTTTCAATTGGGTTTTTTACTGCCCTCTCTATCCCTTTCTTCCAATTGGATTTTTTTTAACTGGTTTTCTTACCCTATCACATTCCCCGTTCCCTTTTGGTAACCACTATTTCGTTTTTGTAATGTTTTCATTTCATTCATTAATTCTTCATATTTCTTCATCTACCACATATGAATGAAATCCTGTTTGTCTTTTTCCTTGTGACTCATTTCATTAAGCATAATACTTGCTTGGTCTATTCTTGTGGGTGCAAATGGCAAAACTTTATCTTTTTAAAAAGTAGCTGATTACTATTCCACTGTGCATGCATTTCACATTTTCATTATATATTTATCTGTGCATGAGTAATACAGCAAGCTCTCTTCCCTTAATAAAATACAAGTGTATCTCCTGTGTTCACTACTATTGTCCTCTCAGAACTAGAATGAATGAATGAATGAATGAATGAAGATTAAAGTCTCCACTCTGACAATCATCTCTCTTTTCTTCTGAAATGTATTCATCTTGTGGTTCAGTACTCTTTTGTCAACAGATTCTCTACTGCTGCAAATACATCCTTTTATTTTAATAGACTATGATCTAACAGAGAATCTCCCTTTCTCTTGCCTAGATAAGTCTCTGTCACAGAGAATGGATATGTATGTTGTTTCTCTGTCCAATAAACCTTTGCTAGTCTGTAGTTTTTTTTTTTATAAATAGGCTTTCTTTAGGTTATATTTCATAAGGAGTAACACTGACTGAGTATAGAATCCTTTACTATCTTAGATGTGAGCTTTCAGAGCACTAGAATCAGCACATGGTAGGTCCCAGGGAACTCATGATTATGTTCAACAGACTATTGAGTTCACTGTGTTGAGGTTTTACCTTATTAACTCATGTCATTGCTGCTTAAGCGTCTAAGAAAAAGTTTATGTGTAAAACTAGTCTCACAAAGAACTGAGTTTACCATGGTAGAGAGATGGGGGATTGTAGGGATGGGGTAAACTCTGAGACAATGGTGCAGGAAGCAGACATTCTGGTGTGTGTGTGTGTGTGTGTGTGTGTGTGTGTGTGTGTGTGTGTTGAAACACTGTGTGTGAATCATCCATAGAATTGTAAATCACTGCTACTAGAATTTAAAAAAAAAGAATAGTCCTTACAAAATATACTAAGCACGGGTGATCTCTGTTATCTTTGTGACTGAAAAATCTCAACAAAAAATTTTAAAAACGCGACTGAAATATCCATGATTCACAGCCAAGAGGTTAAAGTGTCAAAATTCATGAAGTTCTATCAGACTTTCTTAATATTAATTTATGTTATTTCCTGGAAACACTAAAAAAAAATAGCTTGAATTCTATATTTCAAGTAGGCCTTCTGAAATGTTGTTAGAATAGTTTGAAAGCAAGTAGATGAGAGATTTGCTTTAAAGTAACAAAGAAGAATATTTTGGAGTCCAAAGATAGGAAATCAGTGGTAGAAAGGGAAGAAAAACTGACTTTTATTCTTCATTTTGTCTTGGTTTGTTTTCTTAGAGTCACACCTCTGGTGTTACTCCTGGCTCTGTGCTCAGGAATTATTCCTGGAGGAGCTCAGAGGGCCATATGGGATGTGGGAAGTGGAACCTGTGTCAGCCATGTGCAAGGTATTATCTCTCTGACCCCTGTAATGGACTTTTATTCTATATCTGGGGTAAACAGTTAAAAATATCTGTACTCTTCTTTTCTACTTTGTTTTAAAATCACACAAACAGATACAAACTCTATATAAAGTAAGTATATATATGTATATATGCACAAATTGTACAAATTTTATACATAGAGGGGAGTTGTAGGCATATGGAATAATAAATAGATAGGATTAAATCTAACAAAGGAGGAAAAAGACTTGAACATAGAAAAACTGTAAGACTCTCATGAAAGAAATTTAATCAGATATAAACAAACCGAAACACATCTTTGTGTTCATAGACTGGATAAGTCTGAATTGTTAAAATATGCTTGCTAACAAGCCTTTCTCCTAGGATCAGGCACTACACAAAGGTGTCCACTGACACTGCTTTTATACTCAATATAGTTTTAGAAGTCCTAACCACAGCAATCATACAAGATAAAGATACCAAAGGGAACAAAATTGAAGATTAAGAAGTCAAACTATTACTAATTAAAGATGGTGGAGTAAATAAAATATCATCAGCAAATGGTGCTGGGAAAACTGGATAGACATATGTTATATATTTATATATATGTATGTATGTATATATATGCATATATACATAAAAGTTGATTAAGGACTTTGAGATCAGATCAAAATTCATAAATACCTGAAACATTTCTGCTAATACATCAGCAGAACTCTCCAAGAAAGTGACCACAGAGGGGTCCTCAATGAGATGACCACAGAGGCAAAGACAACAAAACCAAAAATAAACAAATGAAACTATGTCAAGGTTAAAAGTACCTGCACAGCAAAATAAATTCTATAATAAAAAACTATCCTGCTGAACAAAAGAAAATATCTGCTTGTAATACATCAGATAAACGGCTATCATTCAAGATCAATAAAGCATTCACAAAAACCCATCAACAAAAATCCAATGAACACATCAAAAAATGGAGAGTGGAGATGAACAGTCACTTCCCCAAAAGAAGACATATGGATGATCAATAAGCATATAAAATAGTGCTCATTACTCCTCATGATTACAGAAACGCAAATCAAAACTGTACTGAGATATCATCTCACATATCAAAGATATGTAAGATAGCACATATTGAAAAACAGTTTGGAAATAGCGTTGTGGGTTGTGATGAGAAAGGAATCCTCATCTACCTTTAGTGGAAAGGAATGTCATATGCTTTAGTGTCTATGAAAGGCAATGTGGAAATTCTTTTAAAACATATGAATATAATGCCCACAGGAACCAATGATTCCTCTTCGTGGCCTCTATACGCAAGATACAAAAACATCAATTTGAAAGGATATATACACATCAATGTGCAGCACAGTGTTTAGTATAATAGCCAAAATATGGAAACAACCCAAATGCTCAACTATGGATAAATGGATCAAGAAGTTGTGGTATAGGAGGTTGACTCCATGGCTTCGAGGCTGGCCTCACGTTCTGGGGAAAGGGCAACTCAGAGAAGCGATCACCAACTATATTGTAGTCGAAGGCCATGTGGGGGAAGGGAGTTGCGGGCTGAATGAGGGCTAGAGACTGAGCACAGCGGCCACTCAACACCTTTATTGCGGGCCGTGGAAGCTAAATAGAGAGAGAGAACAGAAGGGAATGCCCTGCCACAGTGGCAGGGTGGGGTGGGGGGGGAGATGTGATTGGGGAGGGTGGGAGGGATGCTGGGTTTACGGGTGGTGGAGAATGGGCACTGGTGAAGGGATGGGTTTCCGAACTTTGTATGAGGGAAGTATAAGCACAAAAGTGTATAAATCTGTAACTGTACCCTCACGGTGATTCTCTAATTAAAAATAAATAAAATTAAAAAAATAATAATTAAAAAAAAAGAAGTTGTGGTATATATACACATTATAAAACTATGTAGCTCTAATAAGGAACAAGATTGTACAATCTTCCACATCATGGATAGTTGTAGAAGATGGCATGCTGAGTGAAGTAGTCAGGAATACAGGGATAGGCACAGCATCATCTATCTCATAAGTATGACTTAAAGATACACAGTAAAGTAGCAACAAAGAGTCAAAGGCAACATATCTGAAGCAATGATACAAAACACAATGTGTGTATGTGTGTGAGTGTGCACGTGGGCACACAGGACTAAAAGGGTTGCTAGGCATTGGGGATCTTGAGAGAGAGATGTTGGTACACTGGTGATGAGTGTGGTGTTAGGATTATGTGTATGGGAAACTATCTTTAACAGTAAATCATGGTACGTCATGTCAGTCAATTAAAAAAAGTTAAATAACGTCCATACTGTCAAGATTTGGATAGAGCAGCAACATTCAGTCATTTAAAATAAAGACAGGTTTATAAAATAATTCTATTTTCAAATAAATTCATGTCATTTTCACCCTCAAGATTAATAAAAGCTAGTTTTCTATAATGGATATCTTGCCCTATATGATGTCATTAACTTGCCTCTTGCCTCTCAGATCTTGCCTCTCTCAACATCCTCTTCATGCTCATTCTACTCCACATATTGATCTCCTTGAGGTTCTTTCAGTTGTTATACTCAAAAAGCTTTAGATTTACTTCCCCTTTACTGGAAATCCCTTTTCCCTGATATCTTCAGGCTCTTCCCTTTGCTTCTTTAATAGTATCTTCCAAATTTATCCCTCTCTGGTCTCCTCTATGCATAACTGACTCAAACCTCTTCAAACTTCTCTTTTCCTATCTGCTCCCCATCTACCTCTCTAGCTTTATTTCCCTCAATAATACAAAAAAGTTATTTATTTCCTTTTAGGACTGTCTCCTTCTTTTAGAAAGCTATGTCCACAGTACAAGAAATTTTAGTTCTGTTCTTCCAAACTCAGAACACTGTCTGACTCATAGCAACAGCTTGTTTAATATATGTTAAATGAAAGAAGAAATCTATATTTAGCATGTACATACATACTAATGTAAGTTTATTATAGGATCAAAATTATTATTAGATTAAAATTATTAAAACTGATGCTATCAGTTGTAAATTTGTTGTACACTGAAATGACTGTAGATGCGGCTATACATTAGGTCTAAAACAGTGAGTTTATATGGATGTTGGCCATAGCTCTGCTTCCTGATAATTACTGTCAGGCCACTAGGTAGTAACTGCTGTTTCTTCTGAACTTGTATTTCTAGTTTTCCTCTTATAAGTACAATAACTAATTTTAGAGTATCACTCAAATACATTGCTCTCAAGTTGCCATATTAAAGGCTATGTTGTTTATTATGAATTCTACTGCTGACTGTGAAAGCTAGAAAACCAGATGATGGCATAAACATTAGAATCAGTTATTTTCTACTGTTATCATATTATTATTTGTAAACACTTGATAGAGCAAAAGTTCTAAGTCTCATGTTAAAGTTAATGTTTTTCTGTAATTTTCAATCTATTTTAACATCTTAATTGTATCTATTGGAAAAACTATATCTAGTTGGAAAAGTTATACCAGTAATTTGTACCTTCTCTTACCCTTTGAAGTAAATACCACAAGTATATTTCAAGGGAGAAGTAGAATTTTAAGAGCCCCCAAAAGATTTTTCCTTAACCTGTCCTTGGATTGTCCTGGTATTTGAGGTATTTGATGGGAACTACTTAGAAGAAACCAATATTTAAATAGAGTTCATCCAAAGTACAGGCCAGAATAACTTTACCTGCCATTGATATTGCTAATGTGACATAACAATGACATATCTACAGGTAAGGGCATGCATGGTAAGGACAAAAGTGACCTCTTGAAAAAAACACTTGATTCTTTCTATATATTTTGTACAACAATATGCAATAAGAAGTTTCTTATAGTAAATCTTATCTTTATTACACATCTGAGGTTTTTACATATCTTTGGTGTTTTAGATAGTTCAAACAATGCAAATTCTTGCTAACCTTGCACATCAATTCCCACCCCATTCTACTCCCATTAACATTTTTGGTTCAGACATATAAACCCCATTTTAATTATCTCTTTATCTCATAGATGGCTGTGGACAAGACCAAATATTTTCCTAACATAGGTTCATCATCTAAACAGTTTTGTCTTTCAACACACCAAAATACATGCACATTTTATTCACCAACCTTACTTTACAAAGTGGCCTGGTTATAATACCTTCATTCATTGATTTATAAAATCAATGAATTTTATGAAATTTTTATAAATTCATTTATAAAAGAATTTATAAAAGTTCCTCTCTTAGGAACTTTATCCTATCTGATATGTTCTATTTCAATAAATTGTTAGAACTAATGAAATTTTAGTATAATTATTCTAAAAATAATTCACTTTCATAAAATGAAATCTAGAAAATACAGAGATTACAGAAAATATATGTTGTGATACCTCTACAAATAAGATTATTAATTGTTAAAACTGTAGAATATTTTATTTATATTTTATATCTTTCCTGATGATGCTCCTGGCTCTTCACTCAGAAATGATTTATTTTGAAATTTTTTTGGTTTGGGGACTACATCTGGCAATTCTCAGTGGTTATTTCAGGCTCTGCATTAAAGAATTACTCCTGGAGGTGCTTGGGGAATTATATGGGATGCTAGGGATTGAACCTGATTTGGCCACATGCAAGGCAAATAAATGCCCTACACACTGTACTATTTCTTAAGTCCCAACTTTAGAATATTTGACTCCAAAGTTTTAATACATTAAAAAAAATCTGTATTAAATGTACCATTTATTTCTAAAACTTACATATATCATTAACATTTTTCTGAGAATATAAGTTTTAAATATCTAAATAATACTTTATCAAATGATTGTATAACATTATCATATCACTAAATTATTGGGAATTTAGGTAAACTTCCAGAATTTTCACTATCACAAATAATCTTGTGATGAAAATCTTTATATATAGAATTTAAGATTTCCTTAGAAGTAATTCTAAGCCGTATTAGATTTATTGCTATGCTCACTGAAAAAAGTAGTGATGTAAAATATAAAATATGTAAGAATTTTTTGTTTCAAAATTTTTAATCTTACAATAAATACATGAGGGTGCTCTACTTATTATATCTTAATTGATTTTAAAAGCAATTCTCAGATGTGGAAAGTAAAGAGCATTTTACTTTCTAAATTTGCATTTTATTGCTTATTAATGAGGCTGGACAGCTTTTAATACACATATTGCTCATTTGCATTTCCTCTTCTATAAATTGGCTATTCAGATCCTTTGCCTAATTTTCTATTACAATCTCAGTGCACATTCATGAATTTGATTGTATTACATTAAGAATATCAGCCACAGAATGGGCTGTCCACAAAGTGTTCTGCCTTATATGTCTTTTGTTGCCTCTGATGTTCTCCCTCTTCTCATTTCATGGTGCATTTGATCGCTGGTCCCACCACCAAGACGAATTCGTTTTTAGCCTTCAAGCCTCTGTGCCTTTCTGCATCTCATCGTGTCCATGGTGACCTCACTTTTCTCTCAATTCCAAAGCAATCATTATCTTCACCTCATTCTGTCTCATTAAATTTACTACCTTTCAATATGTATAATGTCTTATGACATCCATGAGGTAAGAAACCATTTCTCATACTTCACAATTTTATCATGGTACCAGTGAACAATAGAGATTCTAGTCATTGGGCACTCCAAACACACATGCCAAAAAAAAAAATTAGCACTGATTTAAAAAATTTTTGCAATTTTCCTCCTGATAAAATGTATTTTCTCAAAGAAAAATATCATCAAATATAAACAACTTTTAGATAATAGAAATTCATCATGTATCTAGATGAGATTATTTTATATTACATGGTACAAGCTGACATTATGTCCTGAGATGAACAAGTAGGTAATTATGTATGAAAGCTAGCAGTGTGAAAATAGAAATACTTTTGGCAGACATGATATCCACCAGACATAAGGATGTGTCAAATTATTTTTGTAACTCAAGCATAACATATCATTCCCAAAATAACTGTATATGTATCGCAGCAATATAGCATATTGCTGTATTCAAAAATGCCAAAATATTGAAAATTGTGAAACACATAACCATTTACATGTGTAATAAGTATAGTAAATCCAAAGAACTTCATATAGATAATTCTAGCAATTAAATCCATATGCATATTTGATACACATTTTTGGATCTATACCTCTAAGAGTGAAATTATATAAGCATATCCTAAGGCAAATATACACTTAGGAACAACATGATTATTTGTTTGGAAAATCCACAATGGAATTCTTTTTAATATTAATTGGTTGAATTGATATATTGGTATTTATAGATAAGTAAATAATTTGAATTAGTGAGAAATAACTATTAAAATAGCTTAATGCCTCATTCATAAATGTTTTTGCTAACCAGATGTCTTAATATTACAGTTTTGATGTTCAGATTTCATTCTTAAATTTTTTATGGTGAATATATTTTGTTCTCAAGGCTAAGTGAGTATGACTAATTGCTAAGAAATTAGATTAACAGAACCCATTTAACCATACAATGTTTTGGCTGGTAGTAATGTAAGAATGATTTTATAAAAAAGTTAAATACCTTAATAAGTGACTTCAACAATAAAGGACTGTTTATGTTCGGAAATGCATATGAAGCAGATAAAACATTGCATCTGTGAATAACCCACTCCAATTCCGTACTCTAACCGTAAGAATCACAAAACCTAACACTTTTAGAAAGAGATAAAAATTCTACAAAAAAATTATGGGTTTTGTTGTTTTTTATGTGAAGCTTTGCTTACTTTTTCTTTTCATTTGAATGAAGATTACTTGGGAAGAGGAGCTTCTAATTTAGTACATTTTCTATATCAAATCCAATTGCAGTTTGGGGCAACTCTTCTCCAAAGTTATGAATGATTTCATGGTCCTTACATGGTGACTTTAATGATGACTTCACAGTGCTTTCAAGAGGATTTCCTTTTTATGTTTCAATTAAAAAAACATGATTGAACTATTTCACTAAGCAAGTAAAAGGATTTATAAAGGAAACAGCTACTTTATTTCAAAATGTCAAAACTCAATTCATCTCCCCTCACAATTCAGCACACATATTTAAAAAAGGGTGGAATGTGTACCACAAAGTATGGGAAGTGATGATAAATAATGTATTGCAATGGGGGAGCTCTTGTTGAAACTGTAAGAAGTGAAGGAATGTACATAGAACTATAATTTATCCCTTTTCACTTCCATTCTTTGTATAACCAAAGTTGGTGATTATTTTTAGAAGGAAAATATAAAGGTGTGCATGCACGGAAGGGTGCGACGATGTGTGTTGTATTGTTCGAGGGCTCTTGGGGTGGCTCTCTCCCTCTCTCGCCACTTGTGTTTAGTGCTCTTGAACTGCTGTGTATGGATTGGACCAGGATGGCTCCTCCTTGTGCTCTGCTTCTGTGTGTGCCACTGTGCTCTCTTCTATCTGTCTATCCCTGTCTCTATCTCTGTAGTCTCTCCTCTGGTCTCTTCTGACCTCTCTCTGTCGTCTCTCCTTTGGTCCCTTCCAATCTCTCTTCTGATCTCTCTCTCTCCGGAGCCCTTCTTCTTCAGTCTCTGGAGCCCCACTCGCTCTCACTTCTGACTCTGACTCTGACTCTGATTCTCACTCGCTTTGTGTTCTTTCTTTCCCCTGCTTCTGGCTCTGATGATTCTCTTTTGCTCTGTGCTCTGCTTCTGTGTCTTCTCCCTCACTTCTGTGTCTTCTCTCTTGCTTCTGTGTCTTCTCCCCTTTCTCCTACAGTCTTGGTTTATATAGCAATCACATAGGGTAGTGACACAAAGGGGGGTTGAACATTGACAAATCAACAAAGAGGGGTAAGACCACTCCTCCAGGAGATTAACAAAATCTCACATAAGAAGATTACTCCAGATTACTAGGAGATCCGCTTAAAGGCGGGATCCCACCCAGGATGTGTTACTTTCTTCTTTCCTCAGCTAGTAATCCACTTAATTAGTTGTAGTAAATCTACTTCTAATATTTCTAGCAATGTCAGTCTGTATGAGCACAGTATGAGATATATCAAACTTAAAATTTGGTTCTTCCTGAGGACATTCACTATATATTCCAGACCACAGTCCTCAGGTCAGGTTAATCTTCCTAACCCCAGCAGGGTCCTAGTCTTGTTGTTATTTTGGATTATGACAGCATTTGTCTATGACCATACTCTCAACTTATAGTTGAGTACTGTGGCGCTTTCGCCTGGCCCATTTCCATGCTGGGGTAGCTCAGAGCTTGCCCTGGGTCCATTCAGTCCCTTGCCAGACCCTGCTTTTGGGGTGCTAGGAACTAAAGGCAATGGAGTTGAGAAAGCAGATGCTCAAGAGTAAAAATTATTGAAGTCAATCAGCTCCGAAGTTACAAAGCATAATATTAACTGTCTTCCTGTGTCCATACAGAAAGGACATTGCTTCAAGGTAAATTAAGTTCCCTGTGGCAAGGCTGAAAGGACAAACCCAATATATCCTATACTACATCAAGAATTTTTTTTTCTCTTCAAGAAATCGCAGACATATACTTGTAGCAGCAAGTACAGTTTTGTATAATTCTTCCCAAATAAAACAGGGAGAAGCAGGAATATCTTAAAAATGCTGGCTTCTCCCATTGCCCATATTCTTTGATTTGTCTCACAGAATATAAAAGCCTTCTAATAATACTAAGAAAGTTAATTTAGAAATATGTGTTTTGTGAGAAATAAACAATGGCAAAAATGAATCTTTGCAAGTTAAATTTCTCTCTGTATATATAAATATATCTATGAACACACATACATATGTATACTTGCACAACCATTTGAAAGTTTGTTGAAGACATTATAGTAACTTTTCACTAATACTTAAGCACATACCACCAATGAATAAGAAAATCTATCACTTGTATCACTTGTCATCCCGTTATTCATCGATTTGCCAGTAATGTCTCCATTCATCCCTGTTGCATGCTAGTGTAGCCCAATGGCGTCTGTTCGCACCAGGAACATGAAGAGCCTCAAACTGTTTATTCAGGGTCTTGGTGAAGAAGTCTGACCATCTTGTACATGGGCGGCCACGCAGTCTTTTGACGTCCCATGGAATCCAGTGGGTAATAGCTCTAGTCCAGCGGTCGTCTCTGAATCGCATTATGTGTCTGGCCCATCTGATTTTTTATGCCTTGGCAAACAAGACAGCGTCCCCGATTCTTGATCATCGACAGAATTTGAAACTCCAGATTCCTTCTCTCACTTGCGTGGAACGTGATACTCCAGCATAGCTCTTTCAATTCCTCTTTGGGATACCTGAACAGCGTTCTCATCCTGTTTTCATAGGGCCCAGATCTCTGAGGCATATGTTAGTGCAGGGAGAATGGTGGAGTCGAAAATATGTGCCTAGAGCCAGAGGTTCTTCCTCCTCTTAACAACTTCTTCGATGCTCTTGAAGGCATTCCACGTTTCTCTCTTCCTCCTGCGCAGTTCTGGTGCCAAGTCGTCCCTCATGTTGAGTTCTTGACCCAGGTACACATAGCTGTTGCATTCGGAGATGTTCATTCCGTTGAGACTAAATGGAACATCAGGGAGTAGTTCATTTTTCATGAACATAGTCTTGGAGAGATTTAGCTGCAGTCTGGCCTTTCCACACTCGTGGTCGAAGTCGGCCAGCATTTGTGCCACTTGGCTAATGTTTGGTGTTATTAGAACGATGTCATCAGCAAACCAGATACAACGATTTCATCAGTGAAGCAGAGGTGGTGTAGTTGATGACCATCCATCTTCACTCCCATTCCTTCCCATTCCACTCATAGCATGACGTTCTCGAGGGTGGCACTGAAGTGTTTCGGTGAAATGGTGTCGTCTTGTCGAACCCATCTCTTTAGGTCGATGATCGCTTCCTTGTAGAATGGTGAGATCCTGGTGGTGAATTCGTAATACAGTTCGAGGAGGATCTTAATGTACTGAGTTTGAACGCCCTGTTTGGCTAGGGCTTCGATGTCTGCTTCTGTCTCAACAGAATCAAAGGCCTTCTTTAAATCAATGAATGTTAGACAGAGCAGTATTTTGAACTCTTGAGTCTCGAGACCTCAATGAGCTTGGTCGATTGTACTGAATCCTTTTAAGAAATTAATTTTTATTAAGAAAATCTACATAACTCTATTATCATTGATACTCTCAAGAAATCTAACAATGATCTACAAAATGTTATCCAGTTCACATTCATATTAAAAATTTCCATATCATCTCAATAATGTCTTTTATGGCTTTTTGGGGTGGGCAAGGGGTCATCTCCAGTGATGCTCAGGACTTACTCCTAGCTTTGTGCTTGAGGATGACTCATGGCAATGCTCAGGGAAACATATAGAGAGCAGAGATTGGACCCACGCTTAAATGCAAAGCAAGTGCCTTACATGTTTATTATTTTTCCAGCCCTCTTTTATTTTCTTTCTGTTTAACCTTCAGAAAAAATAAATTAAGATCAAGCACTACAGTTGTCATACTTCTTTAAGGTCTTTAATCTAGAATAATCTAAATTTTTTCCTTTCATGCCACTGACCTTTTTGGAGAATACAAGCCAGATGTTTCATAAAAATGACATAAAACATTTTTTAAAATATGACATATTTTGAGAAATTTTTCCACAGTAACTTGCATGATATTTTTCTCTGAGTTCCAATTATTTTAAAGAGCAAAAGAAATGCTATGAATGTTAATATATACTACAGTGTTATATCATGCTACTTTCATGGATTGATAGGATAGGAACTATTGTAGGAAATTCAATTATTTCAATTAGCAAATAATTGAATCAGATGGGAATCTCTCCCTGGATTTTCCCATGAATACTATGGAAAAGAAATAATTACCCAAGTACACATCAGTTCAACTCATTGAAACAAATACATAAATTGCATATTTGTTTGTTAAAGTCCAAACTCATTTTTTAGTGTTTAGGAAATGGAAAGAAGTCACAGCTGTGTTGCCTGAGCTTGAGGACAGAAGGGTACCTTCACACAGAAGAAATCCTTTGGGGATATTCATAGAGAAAAGGAGATAACCTGGCAAGCTTGACTGAGAAAGTTTTCAGGTAAAAAGAAGAATCTACTGGAATGATCTTCAACTTTAATTATAGTTTGTTAAATAAAGTCATCATCTAGAAAAAAGAACAGGACCATGAAAGTGTCAAGGAGAAAAATACTGAAAATAATTGGAAGATGGTCGATCCTGATTGGTGATGAAATAAACTGTTAAGGGGTATATATGAATAGATTATATAAATTATTGAGAAAATGCTAATAGGAAGCTCACTGAAAAGTCTGAAAATTTCTTCTCATTTCCAAATAGATATGAGAATAATGAAAACAGGAAAGATTATACATTTTATTAAAATCATACAAATATCTGTTCTTTCTTTTCTGCAGACAGATGAATTTCTGAACTCAAGGTGAAAGATAGGTAATATGTTTATGTATTGAATACACATTTCTTAGTTCCCTCTGGGTCCAAACTGAGTACAAAATGCAAAGGATATGAGAAAGAAAATATAGCACAGAGAAATGTCTTCCTTCTTGGATAACATCAAAATATGTCTAGTAATTATAAAGCAGAATTGTATGACATTTAGAAAACGTTACCAATAGATTAATCCTACTTTTCCAGTAGGATTAATATCACTAGCATAAATCTCTTTGCTTTGGAGCCTACAACCGGAAGAGCTCAGGGCTTATTCCTGGCTCTATGATAAGGAATCAGTCCTGGCAGCTCTTGGGGGAACCACCCAGATGAGGTCCTGGGACTGAACCCAGGTCAGCTGTGTGCAAGTGCCTTACCCATTGTGCTTGCTCTCCAGTCATAGAGTATGGTGTTTTGATGTACAAAGTTATTTCACCTAGCCCACGCCTCATTCCTTTTTAGCTGTCATCATGAAATAACCCAGTAATAATCAGTAAAATCTAATAAGACAGTCCAGCTAGCCCAGTTAAATATACATCATCTTGATTTATTTATAATTAATCTGGCTCTGGTATTTTTATTTTTAGTGTTTCAGCCTGTTTAAACAGGTGGTGCTATACTCCATGGAGATTAGAAATGGTTAGGACTATGAGTTTCAGGCAGAAGCATTTCTTTACCTCTTCAGAAGAGAAAATAAAAATCTTCCGATTACTTTATGTTTAGCTCCTTCCTTAAACACCACTGAAACAGAGTACCAAATATACGCAGGTATGCAGTTATTCAGGCACTCAAACTGTTAAGAGTGATTTGTATTGTTATACAACTTTAACTAGGAAGTTTGGAAGTATGATATAATTCCTAATGCTCAATGACAAAATTTGACTTAGTTGGCATAAATACACAATCTTCCTAGTTGCAGTCTAGCCAAAGGAACTGATCTTCCAAAAGATATCTGACTGAAAAAAAAATTCTAGATGCAGAGTCTACACATAGGAAAATGTATGCAGAAGGAAGAGATGCCCTGTTTCTACCCATTCGATCTAGTTATGCCAGGTTTCTTACTGATCCCTTAGATCTTGGAATCCTGGAATGAACATTTAATAATTGGTGAAGTCCTACATGAAGTTTCACTGAGAATATATCTGCCAGCTTTGAATATCTCTATTTTTCTATCATACAGTAAAAGAACATCATCTTGTTCAACCATAACAGAAAAGCAAAACTTCATCTTTAATTATGTCTGAACATTAGCCTGTTAGGACTGCTGACATACTGCTCAGTAAGGGTTTCTGCATGTGGTGTGAAAGAGAAAATGCTGATGTAATTGAGAACTATATTAGTGTAACCACAGGATAGCATGTGGCCTGATTAATCTTATGAACTCAGCATTAACATATAGCTGGAATACAATGAAGATTATAAATTTGTGAATGTACAGTCCCAATTCCCAATAAACAGAAAAGCATACTCCTAAGCAATTTCTTCATTTTGTTTCTTTGAACTTTGTCCTATTAACAAAAGCGAAGTGCCAAAGCAGCGACTCATTTAATTCCACAAAGTGATTGAAAGTAACATTTTTAAGTTTCCCCATGTTTTCATTGTAAGTACACCCTTCTCACAATTAAGTATTGATGAAATAATAATAATAATAACAGTTTAAATATTGCACGTACTAGTTGATTGAGTAATAATGTGCTTAATAAATGTTTAATTCTGTGGCACATGGGGCAAAAGCAATAGCATAGTGCATAGGGCATTTGTCTTGCATACAGCAGACCCAGGTTTGGTCCCAATACTCCATATGGTTCCTGGAGCCCTGCCAGGATTAATCCCTGAACACAGAGTCATAAGTAGGCCCTGAGGACAACTGGGTGTGGACCCCAAACAAAAAACAAAACCTTAAAAGAAAATTTTGGTAAATCTTGAAATAGACCAACAAGTTGCAAAGATGCTTCTGGACCCTGAGCTAGGCTAAGTCGTCCAGTCCAGGCACTCCAGAGGGGGTGGTGGTGAGCCAATACTTACCCAAATAGAACCCTGGCAACCAAAACCCTCCAGACTCCACAATTGCTGCCAGGCTAAGTTGTCCAGTCCGGGCATCCCAGATGGGTGTGGTACGCCCAGTACCCGCCCAAACAGAACCCTGGCAACCAAGAACCTACAGACTCCACAAATGCCACCATGCTCAGACCCAGACGCCACTACTTGGTACAAACCACATCCAGAAATTGATTTGGTGAAAAACTCAGGTATGCGCTTTTATGACTGAAATTTCCAAACTTTCATGGAGTTGGAGTTGGGATGGAATACCTCCCCTCATCTTCCTGTTCTTCTAGTCTGGCAGTCATACCCATGAACCATCCATGACCTATTGGCTCATAAATAAATATCGAAAGTTGCAGAGATGCTTCCAAATGCTGTGCCAAGCTCTGTTGTGTGAAGTACCCAGTCACCATCCAGTTAAAATTTAACTCCAGCTCTATCACACCATTTAAAATATTTGAATTCATGGTGCACATGGCTGTATTCACAGCTGCAAGTCATATCAAACTCTACACCACTGGTAAGCCAGGAGTAGCACACTACATTGGATACGATATAAAGTAGAAGACAACCAATCTTGATTTAAGAATGTATAAACACACAAGGCTTAACCTGTAACAACATGGTAATGATCTTTTCTACAAGGGCATAATGGCTCCATGGTGAGATACAACAATATTCACAGTTTCTTTTAAGGAAATAGTTTTTGATCACTTTTAGTGAATTATAACAAGCACCATAAAATAAATTATTCAGGGCCTGCTATAGGGCAGGCTTGAGGGGTGACTGGAAAAATTGGAAATAATGGTGGTGGGAAGGTGCAATGGTGGTGGCATTGGTGTTGGAATACTGAACATAATAAATCATGAACAACTTTTAAAAAAACCCAGGACTCATTGGCTCAGATCATAGACTATGAAGTCTCTAGATCTCACCATCATATTCACCTCCTAAAGCAACAAACAGCTTAATAAATTATTAGACAAGGATTTAACAACCCTGTGATCAGATATGACAATTTTCTTCTAAATTGATTTTCTATTGATTTTAGTATTGCAGTTTTGTTATGTAATCATGTAATTCTAAAATTATACAAAGAGTCTTGGCTTTATTCTATATTAAAATAAATGCAAATTTTAAAAAATTCTATAAAAATCCAAACTGATGAATCTGTACAGCACATCAGCTCTCAGATGCAGTTCCCTAAAAGGCTGTGATTCAGAAGTGCATTAATAAAATCAAATAATTGTAAGAACTGAAAAAATAATTCAGTGACACATTTGTCATGAAAACATACAATGGGTAAACAGAAATATTATGATATAAGGTTATATATATACATATGAACTGTGAAAAATTCATCCCACTGCGTTAAACACAGGGTTTAAAGCTCATAAAGAAGACCACAATGGAAAAAAGTTATTTAATGGCTTGGTACTCAAATTACTGTTTAAGTGATAACAAAGATCATCAAATAGTTTTAAATACTTACTACATGTAATACTGTAGTTTCTCAAAAACAAACCAGAATCAAATATAGCTCTACATTAAAGAGTCTGAACTCAGTGTTTATTTGGTTACTGATTCCCAATTAACTACCTAGAAGCAATTAAATTTGGTGATTTTATTAACCCTCAAGTTTTCTTGCTTCCAAACTCTCAGGTCAGAAATTTGCCCAAGGTATGATACTGATATACTGGGACTATTTTGATTTGACTACACACTTCACACAATCTGACGTTCAAGTATCCACAGACTTCCCCAGTGTTGTTATGTTGCTGAAGAACAGTGGATTCAAACACAAGATCGTGTCTGGGTAACCAGAAACATTCTGACAAGGCAGCAACCTCATTCAGAAACAACAGTGCTGGATTCACTCCAATTGTCAGAACCTACACCTTCTGTATCATAGAATCCAGTGAGCTTTTTTAACACAATGATATCAACTGTGAAGCAAAATCTGAAAGTTAATAATACTGAGAGTTTCCCTCAAAAGCCCCTGTCCTGGGCATTAATCCTAAATAGCTGACGTTTCAAGGCAAATATTGAGTACAAAGAAGTTTCAGAGCACTGCAGAACCAGGATGCTAATGTATGATGTACCCGCACAGCTTTGCTTGTAAGAACATAGTACTTTATTTAAGGAGGTAATCATTGCCTGTTTCAGTCCCTCCTAGTTAGACCTTGCTATAGTAATTACATGGAGGAATAGAGATCTCTGACTTTGCCTGAAAAAAAGAAAAGGTATCTGACAACTTTTGTCAGATTTATAGTAAATGTCATTAATCGCTCCAATGTATCCTAAAACAGGCTTTCTTAGAAAAGAAAAAAAGAAGAGTGATACACCCCCAAATTCTTTTTTATTTTGTGGATTTTGTTTGTTTATGTTTGTTTTGGAGTCACACCTGGTAGTGCTTAGGGATTAATCTTGGCTATGCTCGAGGAATCACTCCTGGCCCTGCTCAAGATCATATGGGACACCAAATAGGCCGGGTGCAAGGCATACACCCTCCCAACTATACCCTTACTCCAGTCTCAACCACCCCCAAATTCTTAAGAGATGCTTATGCAAGCACCTGCTAACCTCTCTGACCACCAGTTACATCCAACCTCAATTATAGACTGAATTCCTGCTAACTCAGCTGGACAGGTAGACTCAGGATGGCTAACTCAATGAAAGTGGAGGCTTAGCAATTCTAGCTCTAGAAGACCTTTGAAGAGACTGATGCCACTGGTTACAGAGAAAAAAAATGGAAAGAAACACTAATAAGTTATTATTTAAGTTTGGGTAACAATTCAAAGGCGCCTCTTTTGCTTTTCCTCTTGTGACGTGAAAGATTGATCCTCGAGTTCATTTTTCAGTCTCCCTCTAACCGTTCAAAATGGATAAATCTTGCATGGTGCTGGACAAACTTTCTACATTGTAATAGCTGACTTAAAAAGCAGACATAACCTTATGCCAATTTGATGCTCAACACAGTCACAAAGCAAAGAGGTATTTGAGCCAGTGATCAGAAATAGCGAGTGGATCCACGGGAGTGTCTCTTCTTTGGGCTTTCTCAGAAGATTTGATAAAGAAAGTCTCACGAGTTGAGAATTTTAACTCATTTTTACCCTGGTTACTTCCAAAGTCAAAGATGGACAGCGATTGATGCTTCACTTCTGTGCAGGAATGTCTGAGTCAAGTGTGCTGCGAGCTACCCCACCCCGGGGGACAGATGCTTAGAAGCAGTTCCCCAGGAGTTCGATTCCCAAAAGAACATTTTACATTCTCCAGTAGAAAAATGGATCTTGCAGTTCAGCTCTGATGAAACAAAGAAAATGACCCAAATCATGACTAATACTATTTAGTTCTTAAGGGCTTGGCATTCTGAAACTGGAGCACACAGAGCAACACAGTAATTCAAAAGCAAGAGAAACAAAATGGCAACACACACAAAAAACGTCATTGTGGATTTCTACATTTACTTTGGGAACAGACAGGATATATTGGTTGAAGGCCACTGTGTCTACACTATTTCCTGTTCACATGATTTCTAGAAGCCAAGACCATAAATCACCCTCATGTTGCAATCAAAACAGTAAATAAGGTCCAATAAAGGAATACCCGGTGCTGTCACAGACAAATCAGAACGTTCCTTGTGTAAACAGGGTGTTGGTTGAACATAGGGTGGAGTTCCTGCTGTGCCTCTTACAGAGTTCTCCCACACAGAATCTTCCTAGACAGAACTCTTCTGGTTACTTACACGTTCCTTGCTGTTCACATGTTATCTCAGTTTTGAACAATACCGCCATACTTCTCATACCAACCTGAAAATTTTGCTGGCAAAAGCCACCCCCCATACCCAGTAACCACAGGCGGTGGACTGTTATGGCTACAGCTAGCTGTTCAACAGAGTCACTGACAAAGGTGGTGACGATAAAGACAGAAAATCAAAGTAAAGGAAACAGCACAAAATTTTCAGTGCCAAATTAGTGACCAAACATTATTTGAACTGCAGTGTTTAGATATGTAAAGTAAGGTGAGGGTTGTGGGGTGGGAGTGGAAAGATCAAAGGCTGGGAATAAGTATTCTTATTTAGTTCAATAAATAATGGCCTTTGATATCACAAATGAAATTTGTAGGTGTGACATTACAAGAATGCCACTAAGAAAGATTACTCAGTGTTAGCACAAACCAGTCATGTCAGATTAATAGGATCCGATACTCTTCTTGATGTGGTAGCCATAAGAAATCAAAGTTTAAAACTGAGTATCTGAAACAAAAAATTCCGTTGTATAAGACAGGCCAGGGGGAATGAGACCGATTGTTACTGTTTTTGGCATATTGACCCTGAAAGAGCTTCCAATCGTTGGGAAGATGAGTAAGGAGAGGCTGCTAAAATCTCAGGGCAGAGAGGAATAGAGATGTTACTGGTGCCCGCTTGAGTAAATCGACGAACAACAGGATGACAGTGATACAGTGATACAGTACAAGACAGGCCAAGGTGCAGAGAGTGAGCCCACCTTTCCTCTAGGGTCACCGTGCTTGTGCTCAGGGTGGAGACCATGACCTCTAAACCTTGGCCTGTGGCCCAGGCCTAACTCAGGAAGCTCAAGGCCCTCCACACCATCCTATATCTTAATCAAAGCAGAAGGCTTCCAGCTGTCTCACTTGCTGCTTCTCCCTGTCTCCCTGCTCTCCAGGTACTAGGGCCTCATCACAGGTGTACCTGGAGTCAGCACACAAGAATAGACGCCCTGGAGTGGAGGCCATCTGGTCACGGCTCACCCTGGGCAGCTCCCAGGCCTGCTAGCTGACCACGACTCAACCAGGCATGGAACTAACACTGTCATTCACTCAGTTTTCAAAGGGTTTTGGGACTGATATACATTTTGTTGATCTAACTTTTAAACTGGAAATAAGCATAAAAATAATAAAATCATATAAGCATTTGGATGACTAAATGTTTCTGTGTCAGGACTGACACCTTCCTTACCCTGGCCTTTTATCCTGAAGATTTTCATCTAATGCTCAGAACAAAAGAAAGATACAATTTACTTCCTAACACTCTACATAGATTCAACAATTGTGAGCAATTTTTCTCTCTCACTGTCTTCTAGCTAGATTTTTTCTCATATCTGTATCCTATATACCCATAGGTTTGTGTCTACAGCTGTTTATATAGCTCTTATAGAGTTTTACCCTAAACCATTTCTTAGTTTTGGGTATGATTTTTATACCTAAATACTACTTCTGCATGTCTTTCTTATGTAACCACTCTATTATTACCATCATTTTGCTTAATTATTATCCTACTTAATAATAACTCTATATTGTAACTTATGCAGGTCTAAAATTCATTCAAGACCATCATTTGTCCCCCAAATGTTGCTCCTCATTTTATTTTTAATCTTTGCATCCGGATTCAGACACTGATTTGGGCTATGTCTCATTCAAGTCTCCTTTAATCATGAAAAATCGACCTGCTTTTTCAAGTAAAATGAAAAAAAAAATGACATTTCACTTTTTTAAGAGTGCCTGTCAGTTAGTTGTACCACAGAGTCGCACATTCTATCCAGGTCATAACAGTGGTTTCTAGATCAAATACTAATGTCCCAACAACCATGCATGAGATTCTAGGCTTTTCTAATCACCTCACAGAAGAGGCACAAAATGTTAAATTGTATTACCACTGGCTTTGCTGGTTTTGAATAGTACACCATTGACCACCAAGTCTTTCTTGCTGTAAAGGCTCTTCCCAATCAGACAATCTGCAGCCTGACAGTGTAAGATGAGGTGAATGTTCTGACTTCAGGCTATCCTTAATTTAGTTTCTTTTTTTGTAAACACTAATGATTTTTACCTATATCGGCTAACATGCTAGGCTTTGCAAAATGTGGCTTTCCAATGCTCTTATATTTATTTGCTAATATTATTTTGTTTTTCTCTATTATTTTCTCTCTCTTTTTCAAAAATTATTTTTGTTTTGCAAAGTTTACTACAAATGCATAAGAAAAAATTCAACGTATTATAGTAAGTTAATCTTTATTTTAAAACAAATTTTAGTGATTTACAATACTGTAAACCTTGGGCAGTGCACCGTCTATATGCACTGAATTCACACATCTCACCGAATCCACTACCAATGTTCTAGTGTCATCACACTAGCAAAATGAATTCCTTTACCCAGAATTACCTTGGATAATCAAATTGTCCCCAATTCAGCGTTTGGTAGCTCTTTTCAGCTGGTTCCTGTGTCCTTCTGACATTATCCTATTAGGTTCAGAGAATATTCTGACTTTTCCTCATAGGATGCCACTCACCTGGATTTTCTCTGACCTTGACATGAATTTTATCATTTATCTAAAAGTCCTATTTTTTTAAAAAAAAGGGGATAGCATTTTGAAACCAAGATTTTAGTAAGATACATGCACATTACATTAGAATTCCATTGTTTCCAGCTCATCCAAGTGAAAAAAAATATAGGTACCATTATTGTGAATATATCCTATATATGTGTATATATTTACATTGTGATGTCATTCTTGTATGCCTTCATATGAGTATTTATAATTCAAATTTAACATTGAAGAGATTCTTATTTCATCTTTTACAGTCAAAAATTTGGTTACTACAGAGACTGCCCCGCATCCAAAAGAACAAAAGCAATCAGTGTCGGCGTGGATGTGGGGAGAAAGGGACTCTTCTTCACTGCTGGTGGGAATGCAAACTGGTTCAGCCCTTTTGGAAAACAATATGGATGATTCTCAAAAAATTAGGAATTGAGCTCCATTTGACCCAGCAATACCACTCCTGGGAATATATCTCGGAGAGGCAAAAAGGTATAGTAGAAATGAGATCTGGATTTGTATGTTCACTGCAGCACAGTTTACAATAGCCACAATCTGGAAAAAAACCCGAGTGCCCAAAAACAGATGACTGGTTAAAGAAAATTTGGTATATCTACAACAATGGAACACTATGTAGCTGTTAGAAAAGATGAAGTCATGAAATTTGCATATAAGGGGATCAACATCTAATGCTTTGTTCTGAGCATTAGATGGAAAGTATCAAGTTAAGTGAAAGTCAGAAAGAGAGTCAGAAAGAGAGAGAGACATAGAAAGATTGCACTCATCTGCGGAATCTAAAGTAACAGAATGGGAGACGAACACCCAAGAATAGTAGAGATAAGAACCAGGAGATCTGCCCCACAGCTTGGAAACTGGCCTCACATGCTGGGGAAAAAGGCAGCTGAGATAGAGAAAGGAACACCAAGTAGAGAATGTTGGGAGGACCCATTTGGGTTGAAAGATGCATTCCGAAAGTAGACTACAGACTGAACGTGGTGGCCACTCAATACCTGTACTGCAAACTACAACACCCAAAAGGAAAGAGAACAAAAGGGAATGCCCTGCCACAGAGGCAGGGTGGGGTGGGGTTGTGGGGGATGGGGTGGGGGTGGTGGAGGGATGGGGTGGGGGTGGTGGAGGGATACTGGGAACATTGGTGGAGGAGAATGGGCACTGGTGGAGGGATGGGTAAATGATCACTGTATGACTGAAATGCAAACATGAAAGTTCATAAGTTTGTAACTGTACTTCACCGTAATTCACTAATAAAAAATTTTTTTTAAAAAAGGAAAAATACCACAGGCTTCTCATTGTAGACTGCAGAAGTTTAAGAAGTACAGCATTATAAACTATTAAAATTAAAACTACTTTATTATTACTGAAGCTAAGATCTGAGTGGTACAAATCAGAACAAAATTATTACCAAATAATGCAGAGAAAGTGGATACCCAGATCATCATTGATGAGTATGTAAAATAAGAAACACTTTTGAAAAAAAGTTGCTAATAAAAATAAATAGGAAATTGACATTTTACTTCAAAAAATTTGGTCTCTACATTAGTATATTATTTTATTTGTTTTATCCTACTAAATATAAAATAATTTTCAAATAATACCATGTTATTCCAAAAATAAATACACTAAAAAGTTTAAGATTTTATTTTAGTTACCTTTGTCCTATGAATATATAGTCAGAGTCATGTTCAATGGTTACTGACTTTATTTGATTATATTAATTTATATCTAGTTATGATAGTGTTTATATCTTTATTCAATCATAGGGTTAACTTTATTCATTCTATTAATCTCATTTAAAATCTTAATATTCAGAACATTTATGTGCTTTAAAAGTGAAAATTTTAAGGTCAGAAAGACAGTACAGCAGGTGAGGATGCATGCCTTGCATCCTGAAGACAAGAATTTGAATTGCTGGCCCCACATCTGGTCCTGTGAGCACAGCTAGGGGACATCCTGAGCACATAACCAGGAATAGACCCTGTGCAAAGTCCAGTGTGTACTCCCAGCCAAAAACAAAGTCAGAACTATTTAAAAATCTCAGGAAAGTGTCTTGCTAGTCATTCTTTATTCACTTTGCCTTGGTCCAACTCACCTATTCCCAAGACAATGTGAGTATGTTCATGGTTTACATTTCTTGATTTCTTTGTAAAAATAACCTGAAGTATGGTGTGCATGTGCATGTGCATGTGTGTATGTGTGTGTGTGCACATAATTTACTTGTTCTCCTTTATTTTTCACTAAAAGGTTCCACTATCTATATAATAATTTATACATTGTATTTCACTGGCATTCTCAAAAAGTTTCTTATCTTTTCATTTATTCTGCGTTTAGTAAAGATTTTTCTTCTGCCTTTCCACCTTCTGCTCAAAAACCACTCTATTTTCATTCGGTCTCTTTTCCATTAGTTTCATAACTGTGTAGTACTTTAATATTCATTCCACAATTTCTCATGATTTTCAACGAATCATTTAGAGAGTCTGCTATGTCCTCCCAATCACTGTTTTAAGCCTACCTCAGGCTCACTTGTTTAGTATCAAGGCATATATAACAGTGGGAAGTGAAGAGCAGTCTGTTGAAGGTCTGCTTGTAAAGCCAGGGTGGTTTCTTGGCTGGCAGGCGAAATTGTGGTAGGATAAGCCTTATCAGAGTCTCACCAATCCCACAACTTCCTTATTAATTCATACTCTGGCAAACATATACTTCCCCAATGGCCTATTCAATTTCCAAACTATGTCCTCACAGGCTTCCACCTAGTAAGAGTTTGTTTTTACATCAGCTTTTAATTTTCATTTTATTTTTTTGCTTTTTGGGTCATACCCAGTGATGCACCGGGGTTACTCCTGGCGGTGCTGGGGGGACCATATGGGATGCTGCGAATCAAACCTGGGTTGGCACATGCAAGGCAAACGCCCTACCCACTGTGCTATAATATGACATCACATATGACAGTTTTCCTCCCTATCCCTACCTTTTAAAAATCCTTCTGAGATGATTCAGTCTAGTTCGAATGTAAGAAAAAATACCTGCCATGACGAAGTCATTTAATATATTTTCCAAAATTAATTTTATACATTATACATTACAATGATCTGCACTCAGTAATGCAATCACCTTGTCTATTGCTTTTAACATCTGTGCATTTGAAATCTAATGTATCTGTTAAACTATTTTATAAGAAATTTCTTATACGTAGCAGAGTATGGATTTATTATTTTCCGACAGGGTAGAATAAAATATAAGGTATTCAAGTAAAATTTATTTACTGATTCTGAAACACACTGTAATATCTGTCTTTGAAAGCCAAAGATATCTAGAATAGTACTGAAAAAAATAGTCTATTTGTGATTGTAATAGTGTTATTGCACCAGAAAAATGAGATGTCAACAGGGTTGATATTGAATATGTGTGTTCTTAAAACATAGTAGGGTTCATTTTAATTATTTAAGTAAATAAAAGTAAAAATCTGCGAGATCAACATTCTGAACGATTTATAACACTACTGATTATATCCTTATAAAAATTTACAATAATATATCGCTGCATTTTTACTGATGATTCTTTGAAGATTCATGGGTGTCATTTTGAGTCAGGTACCCAGGTGAGACTTCTCCTGCATGTACCAGCTCATTAGGGAAGGTGACTGATGGGAAGGGCAGCCTCCAATCTCTCATGGTGTGTTACCTTTCCTCCACTCTGCTCCAAGCTAAGGGGCTGATGAGGTCCTCACACATCAACTTTGAAGACTACTAAGCTCAGCAGACACGAATGTTTTTAAAAATGTCTTTGTCAATATCTCAGTTTGGACTGAGGTAAAAAATAAGAAAATTGGCTTTCCTAGGAACAGAAATAGTTTAGCTTTCTAAGGAGAGCATATCTTATCAGATACTATCAGTGGTAACTCACTGCAGAGTTAGGTTAGTATGTACTTGCCTTGACCACTTAAAGATAATAGCAATCACCCCTGAGCCGATCTCTTCCCAAACACTATGCTGTTGTTTTCCCCAATTCATCTATTAATCTCTAAGGTCTTTGAGTAAAAATCAGTAGGTTATATGCTACAATCTTCAGCAAGTCACTTTTTGAAAATTGGTTCATTGTATTATTATTATTATTATTATTATTATTATTAATTCACTGGCTTTAAACTGGAAATGATGCAATATTTTATCATTACAACTTGTTAATGTGCTTTGGGGGTCACACAAAGTTTATTCATTATCCATGAGGATTTTGGGTTGTTCCTGGTGGTGTCCAGATCTCTACTAACACTAAAACAAAAAAGTTCTTAGTGTATCTGATGCACATCTCCTGGTTTTAAGGACATTGTCTTGTTCACTAAGCCAGTTAAAATTACAGTGAAACTAAGAAAAAAATTCATACTGAAGTTTATAAATTTATGGCTTAAGCCATTTTTCCTTGGCAAATTTTTAATAAAGAGGGGCTGGAGCAATAGCACAATGGGTAGGGCATTTGCCTTGCACGAGGCCAACCCGGGTTTGATTCCCAGCATCGCATATGGTCCCCTGAGCACCGCCATGGGTAATTCCTAAGTGCAGAGCCAGGAGTAACCCCTGTGCATTGCCAAGTGTGACCCAAAAAGCAAAATAAATAAATAAGAGTCTTCAAAAATTTTTTTTAACAAAGAGAGCACTACTCAATCATTGTTTTTCAAGAGCTTCACATAAAGAATGCATACAAACCATGAAGACATGAAACTAGTCCATAAGATGAACATTTTCTGTGTAGAGAGATAGTATATGTTTTGCACATGCCTTGCATGATCTTAATTCAGCCCTGATGCCATATTTGGTCTCCCAGCACCACCAGGAGTGACTAGTGCACAGTCAGGAGTAAGTTCTGAACACGAATAGGTGTGGTCTAATCAGGCCCCCCTCCCTCCTAATTGACATTTTCTTTAACATTATAATAATGGATTGCATGTTATATATAGGAAGTATTTGGCATCTGATTCATTATGGAACATTATTCACTTAAATATTTCCTACAAAGTTCTATTCAAAATAATGAGTTGGTTCAGTGTTACACTATGGAAAAAAAAATGTTGGCTGCATCTACAATGAAAGACTATAAAAATTCCAGCTGTGCAAATCTTTTGTATAAAGTGTAGGAGGAATCTCCCCTCTGCCTATAGATTATTCAAATTTTATGCACAACCATGACTAGCTTTATGCTAAATGGCATGCCTTCTGGACTTCTTTGGTTTTCTTTTGCCTTTTTAAATGAGACACTCTACTTTTCATCTCTCCATCAATACCTCAGAAATAATTAATGTAAGCAGGATTAATTTATTTGGGGGATTTAGGAACTTATACTTCCTTACAAAGTTTCTTTCATACATTCTTATTTATGGGATAGAAAGCAAGTATGCTTTTAAGAACTACTAGGAAAAAAAAACAGAGAATGATGTTAAATATAAGCATGTGAAATTCCATTTGCATACAAATCTCCAAGAAGCAAATGGAATGAAACATAATATGCTACTCAATACACAGAGCCAAACAGTTCTCCCAAGGTAAAATAGCTCATAAAAAATCCTTCAGGTCTCATGACTGCAAACCTGAAGTGCATGAACTGGTCTGGTAGACACGGATATCAGACCCGATGCCCTGCCACTCTTTTGTGGTTTGGCCAAGTTAGTGAACAGAACCACCATAACTCCTGCAAGTCTGTCTCATCCTTCATGTCTAGGACCCAAGTTCTGTTTGTTCATCTCTAAAGCCAGTCCCTGTTTCTACTCATCAACTGCCGACAGGCCAAGAGTTCTGTTGTCTATTCCAGCTGCATCCCTGCAGGGCTGGGGAGTCCACGCTGGAGACACTCCAGTCTCTGCACACCATCACCAAGAGGACTTAGAACACAAATCTGATCACATCATGAATGTATTTCAAACACAACAGTGACACCCGCTACTCTTCTCAGGAGGCTCCAACCCCTTTCATCTGATCTAGTTGCCACTTTTGAGGTTCGATTCCAGGCTGAGTGGCCTGAATCCAGTAACCTCTCCATGAACGCGGGATGAGCATGTTCACATTTTGGGCACAGTATAGATACACAGAGAGTGCATGGAATCACTCACTGAGCCTGGAGGTCAGGTGTGGGCAGGACAGGGTTTCCATCCCTGGCATCCCATGTGTTACTTGTGAGTCCTCTGAGAGTGGCTACAGTCTTTCAGGTAGGTTACTTGAAATCATTAGACAGCTGGGGCTGGGCAGAGAGCTTAAGCAGTTGAGCACATACCATGTGCGAGACCCGGAGTTTGAGCTCTCAAACTTGCATAGCCCCTAAACACCAGCTGCTGGAGCAGCTATGAAAACAGTTTGACAGCCACTTGATTGACAATTGAGTAGGAGTAGGTAAAAGAAGAGGTGGCAAGGTGGGGCAGCGAGTGGAGAGCAAAATTGCAGGAGAGGCACTTGTTTATGTGTGGACAACCTGGGTTTGATCCCTGGCACCCTATATGGTCCCCAGAGTACTGCCAGGAGTGACCCCTGAGCACAGAACCAGGAATAAGCCCTGATCACTCCAGGTGTGGCCCAAAATTCAAAAAAAAAAAAAAGATTGTAGGAACTAGAGGGGCTGAAAGGAAGAGGAGTGTTCCTGGGCCGACTTTCGACACCTTGAAATCATCCTGACTCCCTCCAATGCCAGTTATCCCATGAGAGCTAGGCAAGCCCAGACCAGACACTACAGACCCTTGGCTCACTTCTTTCCTCTGTCAAACAGGCACGTTGAGACAGCCACCGCAGCTCACGACACCTGTGCTATCAACAGGGGGAATTAAGGTGGGCATAAGAGAGGGAGAGGGTGCTGCCTCATGACCTGCTGTCACTGCCTTTAAATGGGATGTGTGGAGCCAAAGAGACATAGCACAAAAGGGCCTTGCAAGCAGGAGGTCCAGGTTTTATTCTGAGCACTATATGGTCTCCTGAGCACCACTAGGAGCCTCCTCCAGCACCACTGGGAGGAGCTCTCCTAGTCCACTGTGTGGCCCCATCCACTGCCCCAACAATGGGGATCACAGACACATGAAAATAAGAAGGCCATCAGAACAATCACAAAATAACAAAAGGAAGAGGAGATAATTTTACTTTTTTCTTGGCACTTTTCTGAAATGGTCAAATAAATCAAAATAAACATGCATTAACTTTTCAAAGATAAAAAGGCCAAAGGTAGCATTTAAGCAGCTATTTTGTAGTTGTAACATGCTACATACTATCACTACTTAAGTAGCATATTATAGTATATATTATATATAATATATAGCATATATTATATATTATATATAATATATAGCATATATTATATATTATATAGTATATAAAATAGGATCATGTCTGGTGCTTTTTAAAAAGTAAAGGTGTCTAGTTGTTTTCTCCTTGTGGCAATTGAAGAGAGGAGTGACAGATATTTGTGTATCTAAACATTAACTTTGATGATTCTGATTTGGAATTAAGTTCAGCAACAGAAGTTCAAGAGAAAAGGATATAATATATTATCTCAACATTTACAACACGTCATTTTATTTTAAAAATATTTAAAATGCAATAAAGTTTAGTTAAATCCACATTCGAGAGAGCCTCAGCTCTGCTTTAGAGGTAAGACTTCTTCAAAGTGAAAAAATTATATTCTTTCATATTCAGTAACCATAAATATATTCATACCTTATTCAGTTCTACTGTATACTATATAATAAGGGATTTTCTTTCATGATGTAGTTGTAACACAGGAAAAGTAATTAAATTAGAATAATAACCAAAAATATCAAAGCCGGAGACTGAATATCATTAAATTTCAAAATGATACAACTTATCTACCTAAAATTAAACCGAAACATTGAAAAGAACCAGCTCTCTTTGATGTCATTTTCTCTCTTATAAAGAAGCACTGGAAATATAAACTACCTCTAGGATGCCCAATGACAGAGAATGCTCTGAGAAGTTGGACGCACTCACGGGAATGAGTTCTTGACCACTACAGACCCATCTAGAGGGACCATGTAGGGTCACAGGGTCTCACAGCTCTCAGTTTGTCTGATTCAACTGACCTGAGAGATATTTCACAAGATTTCTGTGCTTTTCTAAGATGATCAAGCTACAGAATATAATCTTTTTTTTTTCCCTTTGTTTTTTGGGCCATACCCGGCTGAACTCGGAGCTCAGTCCTGGCTCTGTGCTCAAATATCACTTCTGGCGGGGTTCAAGGAATCATGTAAGGTGCTGGGATCAAACCCATGTCTAGACTTTCCCTTTACTTCAGAAGGACAAAAACATTCCAATGGACAGATCAGAGTTAATGGTACTCTCGGTGAGCTCTCTCCCTCCCTCATCTTTCAGCAGAGCTCTGGAGCACTGTTCCTACCTCACTATCCACAGAGGAGCTGCTTTCCTGCAGTACGTTCAGGCAAACAGACTGAAAGATGAAATCATGCAACATACTGCAACCTTGAAGATATGTCAAGTGAAATAAGCCAGAAGAAACACCAACACAGAATGATCTCACTTATTTGAGGTATACAAACTAACTGTAGCACTATAACACTGTCGTCCTCTTGTTCATTGATTTGCTCTAGCAGGCACCAGTAACATCTCCATTGTGAGACTTGGTTGTTACTGTTTTTTTTTTTCTTTTTAAAATTTTATTGAATCACCATGAGATACAGTTACGAAGCTTTCATGTTTGAATTTCAGTCATACAATGATCGAACACCTGCCCCTCCACCAGTGCACATTCTCCACCACAACACCCAAAAGGTTGTTACTGTTTTTGGCATATTGAATACTCCATGGGTAGCTTGCCAGGCTCTGCCATGTGGGAAGGATACTCTCGGTAGTTTGCCGGGCTCTCTGAGAGGGACAGAGGAATTGAACCCGGGTCTGCCCTGTGCAAGGCAAACAGCCTACCCGCTGTGCTACTGATACGGACTAACTAGACAGGAAATGGAATGTAGCAAAGGGAGGATGTTAGATCACCCTGACCCCAGAGTTTAGAAAGGAGAGGGAGAGAGAAGGCAAGAAATCAAAGGGGAGAGAATGAAGATGAGAGAGAAAAGTAACAGGCGAACAGGGTCAAGAATTTGGTTATACTGGTGATGTGGGAGAGTGGTCTAGCCACATATCCAACACCACTGACAACGTGAGAGCTGAGCTGCAACCACTGAACTTTGTAAAGTGCCTGTCAAGGTGGCGGTTGGGGTGGGGGTAGAGCATGTGAACACTGGTAGAGAGAAGCTGTTGAGATTGGTACTGAAATATTACATGCTGAAAGCTCAACTACCAGTAACTTTAAAACTCAACTATCAATCACTGTTAATTACATAATAAATTTTCAAAAGAAAGCAGGTTGACTTAAAGAAGGAATGAATGCCTCTCCCCCTACACTCCTTCCATTCTGCTTCCTCTGATCTGCACATGATCTCATCCTTCTTGACTTCTTGAAACTTCAACGTGCTCCTGTGAGTACCTTTATTAGACTGGGGACCTTTAACCAAAATTAATTGATATGATAGAAAGAACATGAGAACACATTTGGAGAAGAAAAAAGCACTCTTAACTCACATGTTTTCCTTGATTTTTGTCCACAAATTACAATACCCTAAGTAATTCTCAAATCTACACAAAAATCAAGATTTTAGTTTGCTTTGTTCATGGTTACAGTCACAATGATTAATAGATTCTGTGCGATTTGCTTAATGAATTAACAGAAAGCCACAAAAATCTCTGTAAAGCATTACTTAAGAAACCATTGAATTGGATGGATGTTGGATGGCATATACCGAGTCTAAAAAACTTCTTAGACTTGCAAAGATTTTTAAAATACCTTAAAATTCATTTGCCTTATTTATTTACCAAAAGCTATTCATATTTGAATGAATGACAATAAAACAGATGTCTAGTTTCCAGAATGTGGGGTTGATACAGAAAACAAAAAGTGAAAACAATGAGAAATAAAAATATAAAGGACACAAAAAAAATTGTAATGAGCAAAGATGGAAAAGAAGTGTGTAATTGGGTTGAATCCTGTCCAGGAATCATTAGAAACAAAACCGTGGGCATCTCCAAACACACTGCAGGCTTCTGTGAATGGAATCTTGGTTGAACCCACAGACGGCAGCAGAGGCTGTTCACCACGGAGGCTGACTTCCTGTTCGGACGTTGCTGGCCTTGTTTTCCCTGACTGGCCCTTCTTCTGAATGAAAGTACCGGGTTCTGCTGGTGTTAATCTCCCCCTGATCTTTCTCTCAGTCCTCCAAGCAATGGTCATTCGGAGTGCTCTAAAGATATTGTAAATTACCCTCCTGTCGATGATGATGTGCACTTTGGCCTGATTTATTAACAGAGGGAGCTCTCTGGGGCTAAGCATAAAATTGAAAGCAACGTTCTATAATGGGAGAGCCAAATTCTAGATTTTTTTTCCACACAATAGTCATCAAGATAAAGAAAATCAAGTTGCTTGCATTTATACTGGCACAAATAATGGTGAGACTTATAAAAGTCAAAGGACTTCAGAAGTCACCAGTTCCAGCTCCCTGCCTCCAGCCACATCACATCTCTGATGATAGACAATTAGTTGACCTATTTTAAGTGTCTGCAAGATCACACAGGCTCCATTGTTAGCTTGTTTCCAAAAAAAGGACATCCAGAGTATGTCTAACTGTACTCTTTCTCTCTATTATACTACCGTACAACAAGCAATTCATTAATAGCTTGAAATACTAGATGAATTTGCCCTCAGGAAATTTTTAACAATATAAGCTCATAAATTTTTAAATTTCCCAATTTGACCCTGGATAGACTGAATCTTAAATCTTTAATAATTTGGAACTATTCCTTCTCCTACTATAACATGCAAAGCACTTTGCTCTGAAAAAGAGTGCATATCACCTTCTTAGTCAACGGAACATGTGGTTGATCTCAGTCCTCAGCATCACAAAGTGAGAAGCAAGTAAGAGAATGTGTAGCAGCTCACATTCTCCACATGGGCGGAGAGCTCACAAATAAATTTGCTTTGCATTTTCAGTGAGAAGATGTAATTCTTGGCCCGTGGGACAGCCCTTATACTAAAACATGCATGTTTAAGCATAGAAATACTTGCATTTCTAATTCTAACTAGGTGCAACCCAACCAAAAACACAATTCCTTGAAAACACCTATTTCACTCAGCATATCAATCCAGGTCCCCTTGCTTAAGACTTGAAGCAGAATCAATCACAGGTCACCGGCTTTAAACATCTGATCTAAGGTATAAATAGGAGACGACTTTAAAACACAAAATTATATACTATCTAATTAAACTCCCCGCTGCAAATGTGACAGCTAGCATGGGAAGTGGGTATTTATAGATAGTGTGATTATAATATGACATTGGCATGCATTTTGTTCAGAAAACAAAGTAACTATATACTGAAGTTTTTATATAATCTATTTCCTTACTAAAATTTCAATTTTAGCACTTATCTCTAATTTCTTCATGGGGTGACTATTAACTCCACTTTGTAGAAATCTTTCTTAAGCAAAATACAAAGGTGGAGGGTCTTGGAGATTTTGGTGGTAGTGAGGTGCAGTAGCTTTGTATGTCAAAGCCACAAAGGTTGGGCTGGAAAGATAGTACAATGGGTGGGGTACTTGCCTTGTACACAGTCTCTCTGAGTTTGATCCCTGGTATCCCATATGGTTTCCCGAGCACAGCCAGGAGTCATTCCTGAGTACAGAGGCAGGAGTAACCCCTGAGCATTGCCAGATGTGGCCTAAAATTCAAAATCCAACAACCCCCCCTCCAAAACCCAAACCACAAAGTTTAACATTATAATAACAATGTTACCTAGACATTAATGAAAATTTCATTATTAACAATAAGTGATTTTTTGTTTACAAATCAGCCTCTTACTTTAGACTTCTTACTGAAAAGCTGTATAATATTATAAACTAGCTTTTCTTGACCATGGCTTAACAATCTTAATTAGGAGCAAATCCATTTGCCCTATATGTATGTATATTCTGAATTTTCCTTAATTTTCCTGTGGTCTAATTATGAAGTTCAGTCTAAAGAAGAACTCACAAAAGTTAGTGATGTGGAAAGCAGAAGACCACTTATTCCACCTCATGGATCGGCTGCTTTGGAATCCTCTATTAAACCAGCTGGAACAGACTCTATTTGTGAGGGCATTAACATGTAAACAGTGTCAGAAAGAAGCCGTGCAGTGCCGCCCAGCCATGCTAATGGAAAGTGATACTGAGTTTACTAATTCCGATAAGGGCACAGATTGCTTTCTCGCCAAGCACAGGAACTGTCAGAGAAACAAATGCGTGGCCCATGTTGCAATTAATTTGATCCTTGTTCTTTTAAGGCTCTACTTGTAGATTTAATTAAAGCTTTCACACACTGGGCACACTCAGGAAGTATGTGGATTTAATGGCCTCCTTTGAATGAAAGCAACAGCGGAATTATGATTCAAATAGTAACCGGCATTCTTACGACAAAGATATTTTAAATATGAAAGTATACATATTCTCATATAGCAATTTTTTTCTTTTTACTTTAGTAAGAGACAGCATAGTAAATGTTCTCTATAGGTATCTTTCTCCTCCCTCTTTCTGGATGTATAAGTTGTGAGTGAAATAGTTTATACTCCATCCTTATCATGTGTGTACTTTAGGTTGATTAAATTCTCTCAGCAAATTAATCATAATATATTAGTGGTTCTTAGGTTGTGAAATCCCATGCTCATCTCTCTTTGTTTTGATCTTATAGATCTTCCCAAATTCCATATCCTTGCTTCAATAAGAATATTACCTTTGCTTGCAAGGCAGCCCTTTTCGGACCTGACCTTTTTCTAATCTTAGCTTATGTATGAAGTAAGCAAACTAGGTTCTCTGTTACAGCAAGTATCAGGAAATATCATGAAGATAAATGCTTGTTAATAGTGAGAATTATGATTCTAATACCTCAATTTCACCACCTGTTTTGTTTTCTGCAGGAAAATGTCAACATAATTGCTACCTTCGCCTCAGTTTCCTAATTTTTCCAGCTGGAGGTAAGATTTCCCCTGAACTCACAGAGTTTAACTAAGATTAGTATGAACAAAAAATGATCTTTCATTAAGAATGATGAGGTTCAAGTGCATAATAAAGAAGACAAGAGTATGTATGCTGTGGGTTTCTACATACATACAGTTATAAACACATCATTTTGTTTTAGGTATCCTCTGGTACAAGTTATTATGGTAGCAGATGACTATCTGCAACCCACTGAAGACTAGCATTGCCAAACCTAAACGTTTGGCAATGGAAGACTGGAAAGTGCTAGTAGAGCCAGTGCCACTAAAGGGAGTCCCTTAGGATCTGTCTTTCTGCATCAAAGGGCTAGTCTATTGTTAAATATTCGGTGAGGTGTGCTCAAGACAACACACATAATTGCAAACCTGAATGCTTCTTACAATTACAGTCTTGTCATATCTAAGGAATGCCAGAAGCCAGTCTAAACTCCAGAGGAGCTGTTTTAAACTTCAGTAAGAATCACTGCATCATTTGACTACTTGTTCTATACACCCTCCCATTATTTTGATTCACTCTATCTGGGGGTGACAAAGTACCCCTTGATGTGGAATATAAGCAGAGGTCCTGGGATCACCACTGAGGAACAGATTTCTGTGTCTTGAAACAATTCTGACTGGTACAATGCTGAATTTCCCCGGACACTAAGACTTAACTACTTACTTGTAGGATATTATTGGTTTGTCCTTTCTCCCTTGTCACAAAGAGTTTGGGTTTATCTGGTAATAATCTCTAAACATTTTAAGACAACATTGGTATGTCCTGTTCTCCTTGCCACAAGGAGCATAGATATATCGGGTCACATCCATCAAAGTGCTCCCGAGTCACTCCCATTCCTTTGTCTATCTGTAACCACTTCTCTAAGCTCTCTTCCCCAACCAGTTAATCAGCTTTTCCCCCTAATCAGACTCTGTTAATTTGTAAGGTCAGACCTTTCTAGGAGACTGAACTTGTAAGTTAGTATTGTCTTTCTCCTCTCCTTATGTCTTTTGAATAGTCTACTTTAAAGCAATGCCCTTTTTGGATGGACAAAGAAAGACAGTTGTTAATATGCTTTTGTAACATGGGATTTAATTGGCTTCGAATATTATTCACTCCCGGGCATCTGCTTTCTCGACATAAGCCTCAGCTACCCTTACTTCCTAGCACCCCCAAAAGCAGGGTCCCAACGAGGGACGGGACAAACCCGGGCAAGCGGTGGGTCATGTGCTACCCTGGCATTGAGATGGGCTTGGCCAAAGTGCCTAATGCTTAACTATATGTTAAGAGCTTGGTCATGGAAATATGCTGTCATAGTCCAAAAGGATAGGAAAGACTAATCTGGCCTGAGCACTGTAGTCTGAGATCGAGATGACCCCAGGAGAGCAATTCTATAAGCTTAATGCATCTCTTGCTGTGTCCATATAAAATGATTTGATATTATGAATGCTTATATGTTAGTTAGACAAGGAGAGGAGAAACACACCCATGAGATTCTGCTCTTGGGTGGGTGTCCTGCTGAAAGAGAATCTGTCCTAGAAGAAGCATCCCCTGAGGGAAAGAACTTTACCCTATTGACTGTGACCACACCTATGTGTAAGCCCTGACCCCTCATGCTGGGGGATTTAAGGAGGCTGTAAGAGGGAGATCAGGGAAGAAGCAGAGAGAGAGAGACGGTAGTGTATAGAGAGGAGATTGGAATAAACTGCAGCTGAGACCAACCAGCCTGGCCCTCGTTCCTTCCTTCGCCCACCTTGTCAGCGCCATCAACCTCCCCAGGGTTGGGGAAGCGGCTGGAGACTATCGAACACGGGCGGCGGGAGAGAAAGAGCACCACTGCCCTGTGCCTGGTGTGGTGCCCCTCTCCTCTTTTTTTGTGTGTTTACACACTTACTGGCCACAAAGACCAGCAAGACCATAAAACAAGACTGGTAGAATCCATACTACACATGTGTTTCAGGGAATGAATTAATTATAAAGAAAGGGTCAAACTTGAAACATTACCTAGAAATAATCAAGCTTATTTGTAGGAAGTGCCATCTTTTACTCATCATATAAATCTGTGAGACACGAAGGGTATCTGAAAAAAAATTATTAATCCTGAGTTTATTAATTAATTCTTCCTCTTTTAGGTAATTGATGATATACATGAAGCTAGAGTAGGAGTTGGTCCTTATTACTCTAAAGGGAATAGCTGAGGGCAAGATCAGGCACACGGGGGGATACAATTAATAATTTATAGTTATTACATGGAAAAACTAAAAAATTAGCTTCCCTATACATTTAGAGCTATTCATTTAGGTTTACAGATTGGGGTAAATATCACTAAAATGAAAAGAAGCAAGTAGTTGAACAAAGTTCTCAGAGAAGTGATCCAAATTTTAGTTTATCTAGTGTAGTTCTTATGCTGCAAAGATCAGAGATATCACATAGAAAAACACGAGTCAGTATTTCTCAGGAGCCTTAAGCATTATCCAGTTGAATGGATTGATCAAACAGGAGGCTGAGAGATCCTAGACTTTGTGAAAGGTCTTTGAATAAGTAATAGCCCTGCTGCGGCAATGTCTCAGCCCCCCAGACACAGCCCAGCATCGCTGCCCAAACCAGCAGTGCTTCACCTTTTCCAGAAGCCTCTAACTCCACAAGGATTCCTTTGAACTGTCTTTTGGAAGAAACTACTTTCTTACAAAAGAGGACAAGTAAATAAGTAGACAGCAGCCACCACATCTATCTATCTATCTATCTATCTATCTATCTATCTATCTATCTATCTATCTATCTATCTATCTATGATGTATATATATGTATATATATATATATTAAAATGTTTTTAACAGGGCCCTAAAAGAAAATAATGCATTTTCTTTCCTCATCTTTTAACCTCTTTTCTAGAATCAGTGACTAGGGATTGGTCCAGGACCAGATGGAATTAAATAAACTAGGTCTCTACTTATATTGTCCCTTTCTATCCAACTTGGTGGTTTTCAGCTTCGCACTGTTAAAAGCTAGCTTATGGTGGACATGCAGTCGTCTAACCGTCCCCCTTATGGACATGAGTCCCTGTGGATCTGACTTTTCGGCTGTAAACTTGATAGTTTTGCTTAATTGACAACTACGCTAGGGTTTTTGTCATTGCTTTTGACCCTCTGTCTTGTGCTGAGCCTTTGGTTAGAATGGGCCGTGCAGAATTAAGAGGCTCTTTAAAGACAACTGGCATAGAGAAATAGCTCCACCACTTGAATGAATGCATTGCATGTCCGCTGGGGCAATAGGAACAAACCTTGAGCACAAAACCGAGAGTAGGACCAGAGCACTGGCCTAAACAACAGCAAAAAAAAAAAAAAAAAAAAAGAAAAGAAAATAACTCAAGACATATTTGTAAATTCCAACTTTAAATTTGAGGCACAATAAAGAGATGGTTTATCAAAAAATATTTGAAGTTAAGTAACTGTTTATAGGAAAAAAAACATATTTAAACAATACCTGTCATGCCTAAAGAGAAAAATCAAACTTTGGATTCACAAGTGACATTTTATTGTTAACAGAGGCCAAACTCAACTGTGCTCAGGGGATGGAAGTCAACCCTGGGGATACCTAGCAGGGTGGCAGGAGTCTCCTGGGTAATACTGGAGGACTGCCTAGGTGCTCAGGGGTCACCAAGGGTAATAGCTGGTGGTATTCGGGGCCATGTGAATTAAAGGTCTTGCATGAACTGGGCCTTTGAGCTCTATCCTCAGAGTCATATTACCAGGTTCTTAGAAGTTGGGTGTTTTTTCCTGTTATAAAAGTACCTTTTGTTTTGATGTTAGTTATTTAAAAAAGAAAACGTCCTAATTTGTGAAAGAAAACACTAACCATCAAAGGTTTTGAAATGACGCATCAGATTTCATGGTGCAAAGCCCTTTGGTTCAGTCCGGATGTTAATTTTATTTTATTATTGTTGAAAATGTGAACACAGCAAAGCCAGAGGAAACTTATTCATTGGAATATTTAGGGGCTTCAAGCTGGACAACAATAAGGGCACAACGAAGGAAAAATATCCCTCAGCCCTATTACTTATCCCAAGGATTAGACACTTTCCATATAATCAAAAGGGTCCCAGTTCAGCCAGAAATTTCAATTCCAAAGGAGGGCAGAGCTGAGATAGCTTGATATCAGATTTGTCCTGCTTTTTCTTGACTGTGATTCTCTTTTACCAAGGTCCAAATTTGTTTCCCCCTCACAGAGGTCTGAGCTATTTACAAAGTCACATTTCCTCATTTCTCATAGTCCCACATCCATGCAGACCAGTGGCATCTGGTTCAATATTTCATTAAATCCTCCCGAAAACTAACAGTTCAATCTATTAGAAAACTACAGTCCCTAAGCAACATAAATTACCTAGCAGGCTGCAGTCAGAGCAAACTGCACAGCCCATTTGCGGTAGAGACATTTCTAGCCAGAGACTCGCTGTGCATTCTGGATGCAAGAAGCGTAACCTTTAGAAGCCTCCCTGATGGTACAGGCACTTAAACTGAAAAAAGATTTGAAACAGGAAAAGGTTATTTAGGTCTAGAATGAATGATTTTTATACTTTTGCCTTAATTATCCTGGAATTTAATGTAGAATCTTTCTTGGGAATATGAGACTTGAGCCATTCCAGCAGCTTGGGGGAACCTCAACTCTTCTATTCACCCTGTGCAAAACGAATGAACAGTCACACACTGGCCCTTTGGAAGACTCTGCTCAACAGAAAATTCAGAGCTAATTTATTTTTGCTGCAGGGCATCTGCAAGTTCTGTGACTCAGAAGTAAGTATAGATTTCATTCTGGACTACTTTTGACAATCGGTGGGCAGTCCACATTACTTCAAATGTAGTTGTCACTTCAAAACTAATACAACCTTCATTGGCTTAGGGATGGGAGATGTGTGCTAAAAGTATACAAAGGACCAAACATGATAGCTTCTCAGTATCTGAACTGAAAACCATAAAATGCCCCAAAGTAGAAAGAGAGTAAGAAGGAAAGTGTGTGCCATAGAGGGAGGGCATGGGGGTGGTTGGAGGGATACTGGAGACACTGGTGGTGGAAAATGTACACGAATGTACACTGGTAGAAGGATCGGTATTTGATCATTGTATGACTGAAAATTATGAAAGCTTTGTAACTGTATCTCAAAGTGATTCAATTTAAAAATAAGTAGTTGGTAGCCTTAAAAAAAAAAGACGTAATACAAGCCCGCTCACTAGTGATGCTCTGGGAGTCATCGAAACCATGTTAATGCCAACTTCCGCACAATTCAAGTCCCTGAACTGACCCAGAGATCAAATTCTTCAGAAACCTCGCTGTTATTTGTATGTTCAGTGAATTTCTCCTTCTACCCCAGGTCAGGAGTCTGAACTTCTATTAAGCAAATGTTTCAATGATTTAGGTTTTTGTTTGTTTGTTTTGGGGTCATACCCAGCAGTGCCCAGGGCTTACTCACAGCTCCGCTCCCAGGGATGACTCTTGGCAATGCTCTAGGGACTAACTGGGGTTCCAAGAATTAAAGCTTGGTCAACTGTGTATGAGGCAAGTGCACACACATTGTCCTATCGCTCAGATCCCTAAATGTTATTTTTAAATGTCCTAAGTCTGCCTACATGTCATTAAGGGCTTTTTCTTCCCCTCAAATTTTACCATTGATTGTTACACAGAGAAAACAGTAAAATGAAGTTTTAATAACAACAAATTCTCAGCTCATTAAAAAATTTACTGCTTGGTACTAGGAGGGAGCAAAGACTGTAACTGACTGTAATTGTGTGTCTGGCACAGCAATCAATCCTGGCACAGCAGGGGGTGGTAGGGACACTTCTCTGGGATGAGAACTTTCTCTAAGTCCCTGGTGCCTGTCACAGATTAAGGCTTCTTGCTTAGAAGAGCTCACCTAACCGCAAGAGAAAAATACAGATGTTCTCAAATGAATCCTGTGGTTCCTGCATTGTCACTGATATGTCATGAAATTAGCATAGTTGACATCACTCAGTTAAGCAATCACCAGGAAAGTCACATTAAAGCAATCTGAGCAGAAATTGCAAATTAGGATTTGCAGCTGTGGTTTTATCCACACACACTCACCCCTCCTCCCCGCCCCTCACAAGCATTTCAGTTATCTGAGTTTCGGAGTTTGTTATTTTTATTTTTGGTTTTTTCCCCCCATCTATAAAATGAGAGGTTAGGAAGAGATGAACCCCAAGGCTCCTTGTAGCTCTTGAAATTCTATGCATCATTTACTTTGAACAATCTTGTGAATCAAATGCATTCCAAATGATAGGAATGTAAAGTGAATACTTGCATACTAAATCATGTTTCCAAATTACTGTTGTTTCAGGAATAAGTACTTACAGAAAAAATATAATGGACTCAATGTAAAAGAAAAAAATTGTACTTGAGGTAATTAGTAACCATTCAGCTATATGAGTATATATGCTTTTCAGAAAAATAAAAGGATACATTAGCAATCCAGGTGATTCCTTTTTTTTTTTTTTAAGGGGGGAATTGGGCCACACTCAGCGGTGCTTATTCCTGGCTGTAGGTTCAGGACAGGGATCCTTCCTTGGGTTCAGAGGACTATTTGAGGTGCCAAGGATCAAACAGGGATTAGCTGCATAAAAGACAGGGACCTTAAGCCCTGTTTCATCTCTGACCCTTCCACAGGACTTCTTAAGCCTAAATAAAACTACAGCTATACACTATACTAAATAACCGGGTTTGGGTGAAATTCTTATAATTCAATGAGTTATATGAAATTATATAAATTATATGAAATCTAAAAATAAAATGAAATCTCAAAATAAGAGGTGAGATAAAAGTTTTATCTTTTTAAAATTTTTAATGTGTTGAAAATTTTTAATGTGTTGAAATCTTTGCTACCCAGAAAAACTGCTTAGAGGTACACATTATGACGTTTTAAAAGTTTTCAATGAAGATATTCAATACTGGGGGGGAATAGTTTTAAATAAACCTATAGCTTTGATCCTTCCCTTGACTTCCCAAACATGTGTTGTCTTATTAAAGTGACAAATAATATCTGCATATTAAACATGCTATTTTTGTAATATAACTTTTTGGGCAGCCATTGCTAATGCGAGTCTGTCATATACAGACTGTCATATACTAAGTAAAATTTTATAATTTACAAATTCACCTTTTTTGAGGGAAAGGAAAGAAAATAATGAACATAAAATTGTAGGAGAAAATAGACCTCCTGGCTTTTGTCTTGTTTTTTCACTATGATATGTCTATGACATTTATCCTTTCAGTCTTCATTTCCTCCCATATTTTCACAATATTTCTTTAAGGAAAGTATCTCCAAGGGGGCTGATATTTATAGAGAAATTTAATTTGAAAGTCAAACAGGAATGCAATATACTTTATTGAACTTCCACTGAGTCTAGGCAGAGTTTCCATGTGTGGTATTATCGTGAATGTGGATTATCGGTGAGCAAATGTTTCTGTTTATAAACTAATTTTGATGAGAGGGGTTCTGGGCTACCCAGAGGTTGGACACACAAGCATGCATTCCCAGCGAGGGGAATTCCAATTCAACGGTATTTGCTGTGATATAGATTTGAGCTGGTTAGTTTCTGTTACTTGAAAGCTAGTAACAAAGGGGGTAACTATAAGTCAGCATTGTTCCACAAAATCCAGCACTTCTCTCCTCTATACAACTTATGATTATTTATTGTTTTGTCAGGGCATTTTTTTCTCCATTAACACAAATAATTGAGTGCTGATTCAACTTGCAAAGGAAACTTAAAAAATTGTTATTTTAAGAAAAATGGATGTGGGAATACCATTTTTCTTACTAATGAAGAAGAAACAGTCTGTGAATTACCACATTTAGCAAATTTGCTTGTGAGAGAAAGAAAAAAAATAAATCTAAGAATTCTACAGGCACTAACTGCAGTCTACACATTTATTTTTGCCATGTTTAATTTAAAATATTTATGATAATACTTCAAAGTATACTTTGTATGAATTACAAGAGATGTTATAAAGGCTGTACTACAGGTTCCTATTTCTGAAGTCTTGGCTATCAGGCTGCAAGGACTGCCAGGTTTTAAAGTAAAAAGCAAATGGTTTGGCAGAGAAAGAAGATAAGATGTGATCAAAATAAAAATATGTCCTTGTCAAATTAATTTACAAATATTTAAGTGTTCTCTAGGAAATACCATTCAAACTAAGGTTGATACTGTATAATAATGTTGAAGCAGATGGGAATAAAAAGCATACAGATGCCAGTTACATATTTGTAACTGAGTGCTAGAAACATGTTAGTGTTGGCCAGCACTGGGAGGCTGAGACATTTCCTCCCTAGCAGAAGTTAAATTGAATGGTAAATCCAACTGGGAATAAAAAGGCAGGGCATAAAACTGGTCTAAAAATCAATGTAGAGACTTAATGCTGGCCCAAAATGGCAAGGTGTAACTGATTTTCAAGGCTCACTATCATATTTCCCCAATTACTGGTAGCTAGCCCTTTTTCCCCACCCCCCCCAATATCAGATACCAAATTTTGTCAGCAGAGACAAAAACAAAACCACAAACAGAGCAGATGCATCACATTCATATTTCCCCACTTTCCACAAACCAGAACCTTCTGCAACCTCATCTGTTTTTAAACAGAAGGACATGCAAGCCCATGCCCAGAGCCCATCGCTGGCATGCTGGAGTTTGATCCTTATTCTCCCTGCTATCTTTTCACTCTAGACACTAGACTTCTTGGCCTTTGAATTGTAGATGCTCCCTCCAACCTGAGAGGGTCCTCCTCATTGGTTTCCCTGAGAGGAGTGGCAGTGATCAGTTTTGCTATGGTTCATGCATAGCCTGGCTGCTTCGCCTTTCCCTCTCAGAATCCAGCCCACTAGCAAGTATGAAGCGAGAATACAGCTGGAGCTGCAAGCTCTGGTCTTGAAACAGGACATTCATTACCTAGTTAACTGGGGCCATGCTGAGAAATGCTGAGTTAGGTTCTCTTGGGCACTTCAGTGTACCCAGGGCCATAACAAACAGGCTTTGCTTGTTGCATCACAGATCAAATGTTATTTGGTGCTAGAATGGGGGAAGCACTTAGAATTTTCACACCAAGTATTAATTGCATTTAGATGAGGGAACCAAATTGTATATTTTACAAGGTGATTTCCAGAGGGTTTGAAAACTATTTCTGCATAAAGGTGATCATTTTTCTGAGTCTACTGAAATGTCGGAGATCCTAAAGGTGTAGAAAGAGTCGCCAGGTTGACTCTCAGCTGAGTTTTAGACAGTATGCATGAAATTTATTTCCTGTAGTTTTTCTTTAATTAAACCTATAAAGAGTAAACTGACAGAAATTCTGAGGGCTATGTGGATAATCTCTGAAGCCACATGAACTTCCAGAATGTTGGATATAGTAATATTTTGCTTATATATTATCTGTACAATAAATAGTCAAGAAAAAATAATAACAGCTGTGAAAGGGATCATCTTACATTACTTTTATTTCATTCTCCAATGTCTAAAGTGAATGTGGTGGGACATTTGGTTTTCTTCATTTAACAACTGAAATAATCAGAGCATCAACCAATCATCTAAGACCATGTGTCCAGACACTGGTTCTTCACTGTCTCCACTGTCTGTGGCCATACTGGAATACTTTAGGTTGCATGCCTTAAACGTGGCTTGATGTGTTTCTGTGGCCTTCTGAGCCTCAGGTAAATATTATCAACCTAGCACCACTCTCCTTCTGTGAGCCAGACAAAGTCACTCTCTCAGTCTGGGCCCAGAGTCCAAGAGACAGAAAACCCCCCGCATGGCTCCAATAATCATGCTGGTCTACCTTTCTGCTCTAAGGCTGCCCACTGATCAGGTGAGAACCGACTGTGCTAAGAGTTCAAAGCTTTTGAAATGTCAACAAGTCCATCAATACTAAAACACTAAGAATTGTGACCAAATATATCTAAAACAAAATGTACTAACTTAACCATGTGTGACATCTTGAGTTTCGTGGCATTAAGTTGATTTTCACTGATGTGCTGCCATCAGTGCCACCTCTCTCCAGAACCTTTTGCTTTCCCCAAACTGAAACTCTACTCCTGTTAAATATAAACTTTTCAATCTTCCTTTCCCAGTCCTTGACAATCTCCATTCTGTTTTCTAGAAGTGTTTACCTGACTACTCTGAGTTCTGTATAAAATCAGAATCAGATGGTATTTGTCCATTGGTGATGGTTTCTGCTTTATTTCATTAGCATAATAATGACTTCTAGGTTCATGCATAGCACATGACAGAGAATTTCCATTCTTTATAAGGCTGAATAATATCCTATTTCATGTATATCTCATGTTTGGTCTAATCACTCTTCTGTTAATGGGCAATTGGAATTCTGATCGTTGGACGACAGAGAAGAATACTGCCATAGACACTGATGTGCAAATAGCTTTTGAGTCCTTGCTTTCAATTCTCTTGGATACATGCTTAAAAAGAAAAGTAAGTAGAGAGAGAGAGAGTATGGGGAAATATTGTCTGCCATGGAGGCAGAGGGAGGATGGGAGAGGGGGCGTATACCGGGGATATTGGTGGTAGGTAATGTGCACTGGTGGGGTGATGGATGTTTGATCATTGTGTGATTGTAACCCAAACATGAAAGCTTGTAACTATCTCACAATGATTAAAAAAATTTAAAAAAAAACAAACAGTAGAATTAGATTGCCATGTCATATTTTAAGTCATCCTGTTGCTCATCAATTAGCTCGAGCAGGCACCAGTAACATCTCCATTGTGAGACTTCTGTTGTTACTGTTTTTGGCATACTGAATACACCATGGGTAGCTTGCCAGGCTTTGCTGTGCGAGTGGGATACTCTCCGTAGCTTGCCAGGCTCTCCAAGAGGGACAGAGGAACTGAACCTGAGTTGGCCACGTGCAAGGCAAATGCCCTACCCACTGTGCTATTGTCCAGCAGTATTCTTACATTAAAAAAAATTAAGACTGTATCAAAGATTTATGCATTTATAAATTATGCCGGAGCAAGAGTAGAGCAGATAGGGAGCTTGCCTTGCACATAACTGACCTAGGTTCAATCTCCAGCTCTCCATACGGTACCCCAATCACTCTCAGAGTGATCCCTGAGAGCAGAGCCAGTATCACTGCCAGGCCTGATCCTAAAACAAATCTTCCAAAATCATGCAATTATAACAATGCAAATGTTCCTATTTTTAGTATGGTTATCATTTTATGCACATCTAAAAAGGGACTTATTATTACTGGGAAAGTAAGCTAATAATTTGTGTTTGCTCAGTCACAAGAATTATGAAACTGGGGCTGGAGCGATAGCACAGCGGGTAGGGCGTTTGCCTTGCGCGCGGCCGGCCCTGGTTCGAATCCCAGCATCCCATAAGGTCCCCTGAGCACCGCCAGGGGAGATTCCTGAGTTCATGAGCCGGGAGTGACCCCTGTGCATCGCCGGGTGTGACCCAAAAAGCAAAAAAAAAAAAAAAAAAAGAATTATGAAACTGGAGCAACAGTATGAGTGTAGGGCACTTCTTAGCTCTCTGGCACCTGAGGTAGTTCCCTGATCCCTGCCAGGAGGGATCCCTGAGCACAGAGCAAGGACTAATGCCTGAGTGTGGTGTGGCCCCAAACAAAACAACAGCAACAAAATATTTAGTGAATGAATTCTTGTCCACACATCCGTAGTTAGTAATTCCCCACATCATCATCATAAACAAAAGGGAGCCATACCACAGTGGGTAGGTGTTTGACTTGCATGCAGCTGACCCGGGTTCGATTCCTCTGCCCCTCTTACAGAGCCAGCAAGCTACAGAGAATAGCTTGCCCTCCTAGCAGAGCCTGGCAATCTACCTGTGGCATATTCGATATGCCAAAAAAAAAAAAGCAAAAAAAAATTAGTAACAACAAGTCTCACAATGGAGATGCTACTGATGCCCACTTGAGCAAATCGATAAGCAATGGAATGACAGTGACAGTGATATTATGTTTAGTTTCCTTATTTATGTATTTTTTTTATTATGTTTATTTCATTTACTGTAGCTTAACAATTTGAAATTTGTTCCTAGCTCTAGTTTAACAGTTTCAAATCCTCCACATATTGCCATTAAAATTACGAGTGTAACATCTGAAAGAGAAATGATCACTCAGTGACCTCAGTGTAAACTTAAAAATGCTACAGTTAAAGTAGTGGTCAGAACAGTAATTAAAATGTATTTTGAGAACTCAAATTTTTACATTTGAAAACAGAATGTTCAAATAATTGTTGCTATCACAGTAGCACTGTTGCGTTGTTCATCATTTGCTCAAGTGGGCACCAGTAACATCTCCACTGTGAGACTTGTTACTGTTTTTGGCATATCGAATATGCCATGGCAGCTTGCCAGGCTCTGCTGTGCGGGCGGGATACTCTCAGTAGCTTGCTGGGCTCTCTGAGAGGGATGGAAGAATTGAACCCAGGTCTGCCTTGCTCAAGGCAAATGCCCTACCTGCTGTACTATCGCTCCAGTGGTAGAATTCTCGCTTGCCACTCGGGAGGCCCGGGTTTGATTCCTGGCCTATGCAATTGTTGCTAATGTCCTTTAATTCTCTGTATTAGGAAAAAGACCTGAATATCAAGGAGTGTTGCACTATACATGATCTGATGTATAATTCTGCCATTTCTGGAACTGTGAATTTGTTAGTGATGCTCGTTAATCAACCACATTCTTTGTAGAGTCAGTTTTCCCCTTCACATAATGAATTATCATTTTACTTAACAACGGTTAAAACTTTAGTTAACTCTTGTTGATTTGCTGCTTTTATTTTTAACATTTCTGTCCACCATAAAAGCCAAAAATGACGCAAAATAAAATAGACTTACTTAGTCCACATTTCTTTATGAAGCTATTACTTGGGGCACTCCCCTTGGAAGACTTTCCTTAAAGTAATTCTAACAAGCTGGGTATCAGCCCTGTCAGCCAAGGGACACATGGTTCTAGTCAGAGGGTGACAGAGAGATCCTGGTGTGCACTATTGCAACACAGAGGAGTAAGCCACTACTTGAGGGCATAGAACTAAGCAAATGCACAGAATCAGGTCCAGTTAAAAAACAATTGTTGAATTGAGGGAATCTGTTTTGGACAAGTAGTACAGAGTCTTTTGTCCCCTCGCCTGGCTGTCTTCACGGTGCCCCTCAGAGGGGGGGGGTTGAGTTTCCCTCCCCACCCCGAGCAGAGCCCCCACAGTCTAAGACCTCCGGAACCCAGCCACAGCCATGCTCAAGGCCCCTCTCCACACCTTCGCACGAGCCTCACACATGAAGGAACCGGCAGAGGAACCCAGGTGTGTGGGACCTGGGGCTGAGATCTTCAAGCCTGCTAGGAACGGGACTGGGCCTCTTCTGCCCAGATCTCCCATTTTCCAGCAGCTAGGTGGTCACACCCCAAAACTGCTCCTGGCGCCGCTGTGTAATCCCATCAATGGCCAACATCCAGAGACTATAAAACCAAGGTCCCAGAAGTGCGGCCACATGACATCTTATATCCTAGTTCTCCCTCTTGGAGAATCTGGCAAGCTACCAAGAGTTTACTGCCCACATGGGAGAGCCTGGCAAGCTCCCCATGACGTATTCATATGCCAAAACCAGTAACAATGATGGGTCTCATTCTCCTGACCCTGAAAGAGCCTCCAATGTGGCATCATTGGGAAGGATGAGTAAAGAGAAGCTTGTAAAATCAGGGCTAGGACGAATGGAGACGTTACTGAGACCGCTCGAGAAAACAGACGATCAACGGGATTATGATGATGATGATGATGATGAAGAGTGCATATTTAAAACTGAATGGGTCATTTAAGTTGAGACATAGCAATTGGGACCTTAGAAAATGAAATAACATGAGAGAAGAAATGCCACATTCTCAGAATCTACAGTTTTCCTGACTTGGCTATCTGAGCTGGACTAAGCAGAAGAGAATGTCCAGCACCCAGCACTCTGATGTGGTCAGCCAACATGGGCACAATTCATCTTAGAAAGGAGGATCTCACTAGTGTGGGCCAGATTTCCTTTCAAGAACTCACCCAGAATGATGAGCATTGACAAGGGCAGACCAAGTACTCTCTTCTACATCTGGGGAATTGTTTGGATTTATTTATTTAATTTTTTTTTTTTGTGTGTGTGTGTGTGTCACACCCAGCGATGCATGGGGTTACTCCTGGCTTTGCACTCAGGAATCACCACTGGCGTTGCTCAGGGGACCATATGGTATGCTGGGAATCGAACCTGGGTCGGCCAAGTGCAAGGCAAATGCCCTATCTGCTGTGCTATCACTCCAGCCCCATGGATTTATTTATTTAATTTTTAAAAAGAAAGATTAATGTGACCAGAACTTAAGAATTTTAACATTTATCTTAAGAACAAAAACACTCTAATTGATGTTACTGTCTGAGGCTCACCTAGATTCCAAAGATCCTTCAGTCTGCATTAGAGAGAGATTTGGGAGTTGATAGTGATTCTAAATACTGAAAGCAGGATTGAGCTCTAATTAGAAAGTGGAGGCACATTTAATCCAAAGTGCCTGACAACACTACCAAATAAAAGAAGAAAAGCTTAAAGTTTCGTGTGTTTCCAAGTAAGAATCAAGTACTCAAAACATACATTACAGGCTGGTTGGGTTATCTGAGGACACCATAGGACTGAAGTATGTGGGTAACATTATATGCCTAATTCACAACTCAGAGTACTAACAACTATACGATCACGGGGAGCTACCGGGATGCCACTATATGCTTAATTCATAAATATCAACACTGTTGTAAAACATGTCTCAAAAATAATAAAAGATGGATGAATTTGGGAGAGAAAAAGACCAAAAGAGTGAATCAGAGAAACATATACAGAGACAGGAACAGAGAAATAGGCATATTAAGTCACTCCTGAGAAAAATGTCATTTGACCAAACCATTATACTACAAAATAGGAAACAGATATGCCAGCTATAACTTATTTATGTTACATAAAATTATTGACAAATGTAATTTTATTTTATTTACAAGTATACTTGGGCTGGAGCAATAGCACAGTGGTTGGGCGTTCGCCTTTTACGCAGCCGATCCGAGTTTGATTCCTCCGCCCCTCTCGGAGAGCCCCGCAAGCTACCGAGAGTATCTAGCCCGCACGGCAGAGCCTGGCAAGCTACCCGTGCGTATTGGATATGCCAAAAACAGTAACATTAAGTCTCTCAATGAGAGACGTTACTGGTGCCTGCTCGAACAAATCGATGAGCAACGGGATGACAGTGACAGTGACAAGTATACTTTCCGCCCCCTCCTTCTGTGTGTTCCCATTAAGGCTATGTCTTCCCTTCTCCCCCTCTTCATAGCCCCTGCTCTTATTTATTACCCCATACCTGAGGACTCCTCTCACTTATACCATAGTGAATGATAAATCTTTCAATTACTTGAAAAAATAATAGAAGTTTATAGTCTTTTTATGGTATAATGCAATATCTATAACCAGGTGACAAAATGATTTTACATGTGGTTATTTACATTTTGGCTTATCTTAAAATAGATTTAGGAATCACAAATTGGTGTCCAGATAACCAATTTTATTTGACCAATACAAAATTAAAACATTATTAAGTTCCAGTGTATTTTTTTAAGAAGATTTAATAAAATAAATGAATATTTCTTACTTCCCCTGAAAGTGTGAGGGAAGAGGGTTATCTGTGACACTGCAATGGAGTGGAGTCAAATGAAAGATGATGCTTTCCTCAAAGGGCCTTAGCTGAACTCACCTGGGCCATCTTTAATAGCCCTATTGATGGTCTGATCATGCCCTTAAATAATGCCTCCTGCAACTTCTAAGACCAGTTTGACAAATTATAAAGGAATACAATTGACTACTGTAGCTACAAAACTACAATAAAAATGCTTTTAATTCAGGATAAAAATTCTTAATTAAGAATTCTCAACAAAGATAAATACCCCAGAAATGGCCAATATCACTCCTAGATGAGAGTTATTGTGTTTAACATGTCAGTTAATGCTATGCCCCACTTCCTTTTCACAGTCTTACAGTATTCCTCAAATTCCCCTCCCTTTTCCTAAGTGAAGGTTAAGACCATAACTTTACTTCTATGACTATCCAATACACTTTGGGACTGGAATGCTACTTCAATGGCTGATGCTGACTCCAAACCCACAATCTAGGCTTTCATCAGATTGGGTAAAAGGATAAAAGGATGCCATGAAAAATCCTAATAGTTGTACACTGAAGCTACGCTCTTCAGAAAATGGCTATAACCAAATTGTTTCTATTTATGTATTCTTTCTGAAACACGGACAGCAAACCAATGTTTATCATGAAAAGGAGAAATGCCATGCAAAGGAGCAGGAGGGAGGCTACTGATGGTCAGAGTAGGCTTGGGAATGAAAAGACAGGAATCAGTTATGAAGAGCCTTGGCAGAGCTACTGAAGATCTCTGAACACTTCCATTGTAAATTCACTGAATGAAAGGCCTGAAAAACTGGATATTTTCATATAGGTAGGGTCAATGTTTACAGCACTGTAGTACTGTCGTCCCGTTGTTCATCTATTTGCTTGAGCGTACAGCAGTAACATCTCCTTTGTGGGACTTGTTGTTACTGTTTTTGGCATATCGAATACACCATGGGTAGCTTTCCAGGCTCTGCCATGCAGGCGGGATACTCTCAGTAGCTTGCCGGGTTCTCCGAGAGGGACGGAGGAATTGAACCTGGGTCAGTGGTGTAAGGCAAACACTGTACCTGCTGTACTATCGCTCCAATCTGTTTACAGCATAATGAAAAATTTATCCTGGAACAGTTGATTTGCTTTTGAATATAATAATTTTTTATCAAAATTGATGTTGCTTGTGAAAAATACATCAGTGGTGTACACTGTTCATAAAAAATCTCAAAGATGATTACAAATAATTTGAGAAATGATAATTATAAGCCTATTTTTAAATCAAATACTGTCTCAATTTAAATACATTTAAACTTTTTAAATAAATTAAAATATAAATAGTTATATTTATATTAAATATAAATCAGTTAAAAATTTATATTAAATATAAATCAGTTAAAAAAATCATACTATTTATTGGGCTGGAGCAATAGCACAGCGGGTAGGGCGTTTGCCTTGCACGCGGCCGACCCGAGTTCGAAACCCTGCATCCCATATGGTCCCCTGAGCACCACCAGGAGTAATTTCTGAGTGTAGAACCAGGAGTAACCCCTGTGCATCGCCAGGTGTGACCCAAAAAGCAAAAAAAAAAAAAAATCTATTTTTTTTTTGAGAGAGTTTCTATTTGAGAAACTCTATTTGAGAGAGTTTCTATTTGAGAGAGTTTCCGACTACTAGAATACATTACACAATATTTCACAAAATAACTAAATAACTTATGGTATTAAAAAACTTACAGATCTCCAATAAATAAAACACCAAGATAATACAAAGTTTAGTGTTATGGTGAGAAAAAAAACCTTTTTGTTTTAATTACTAAATACACTACAAGTAATTAAGGGCAAAGCAAAAAACCATGTGTGAGAATGGTGTTGCAGGATGATTGAAAAGGACTATTCACAGTCTTAAACATGCTATCATCTGAGAGGAAGGGCAGATGGCGCCCTGATAATTCAAAAACCTGAAAGTAAGGAGTGAGCCTGTGCGGGAGGTTGAGGAAGGGGAGTGTGAAAGCCCCGTGTCCACCTGGAATTCTGACAAGGAGTAAGCTCTTGCTCCAAGTTAACTCAAACTTGGGAAAAGTTTGAAATAGGATAGCTTGGACTATAATTTTGCCAATTTCTATTTTTTTGTAGTTTCTACAGACAAAACGTCTGTTGAATTTAGTAAATTAGTCCATTTTTACTTGTTTTTGTAAAACCTGTAATAAATAGCTTCCCATTGGTTCTACCATAGCAATGGCAATAAGGAAAGGATATTAGATGAAAATAACACAAAATGCTTCCCGTTGATACGGGAAAGCATCCTTCACTTTAAACATACACTTTATGAACACACGGTCAAAAAACATACCAATCCTATGCCAGTAATAGATTATTTAGTATGGTATTGCATATTGTAATGCTGGAATAGGCCCCCCAAAATTCCTTTCCTAATTAACAGTCAGTAGCACCTTTCTATCCTCCAACCCCTGGAAAGAAAAATATTGAGACAACTATGCTATGGTCAGCTACAACTTCTATACAAAAACAGTGTGGCTGGTTATAACATGGTTAATCTTGGGGAGACCAACACTTTAATAGTTCTTTGATTAGCTTTTCTCTCCTAGTCTCTCCTTGCTAAATACCACCACTGTGCCTTTATTATATCTGGGGTAATGGAGGGATCCGACGCTGTATATTTCCCTGTGCCACATAGCTAGTAAGTGGTGGTGGTCCTTGAGGTTCCTTTTCGTCGACACTATTCGCAGACTCCAGTATTTGTCTCTAAAGGGGAAGAGGTGGGCCTAATGCTTCATCCATAAGACACTATGATATTAAATACCAGCAGAGTGTCAAATAGCTATAGACTACCATCTATAGTGTAATCTACCACAAGCTGATGACTGTATGGCATTTCCCACTAATGGTTACAAAGTCACTCCAGATTTTACAGAGCAAAATTTCCTGGGAATTTCTGCTAAGGCTAATGTAGAGGCTAGTTATATATCAGATACTTAATGTATTTGTCCCACGCTTTGCCATAAATTACCTCTGTCACTTTGAACACATCTTTGAATTTCAGAAAAACACCAACTGTTTACATGAATTAGCTCACTGAGATGCTATGATTTCCCCTATGAAGTACACATTATCATTAGCATCACATTTCACACATGCTAAGTGAGTTCAGAGAAGTCACACAATTTATCTAATCTATGCTACACCAGTAGGAACTGGGATGTTAACTCAGGATTGTAGTATCCTAAAGTTGAAGTAATTGCCTGTTTTGTTCTGCCATTTTCATCCCACAAATACAAAATCAGCATATATTTCTCAACCTGCTTTTTTCTTTTCTAAAAAATCTTCTTTGCAAAGAAACCCCAAATAACTGCCAAATAGGACACAGTTAAATAAACCTTTAGATTGAATTTTAAAAAGGAGTTACCATGGGAGTAAATTATCAGGGTAATCACATGAAGTCCAGGATAGGAAAGGCCTTTAAAACGGTCAATTTATTTAACTTACCCTCTGTAGAAGAAGTTCACTTGTTTATCAGTTAGAAAAGTGAAGGGCATCAATTGATACATTAGGTTGACATCCAGATCTCATTGTATGCACATATTTTGTTCCATGTATGTCAGATCATGCGCTAGAGTGTATCAGTCTCAGAATATGGAAATGGACCTTTTTATTTTATTTATTGATTTATTTTTGGTTTCGGAGTCACACACAATAGTGCACAAGCTTACTCCAGACTACCTCTATGTTCTGAGATCTAAACACCTGGCAGTGTTCAGAATCATGCGCTGTTCCTTACCTGCTGTGCTATCTCTCTGGTGCTAGCCTCAGAATTTTGCTATTATTTATATGGATACATATTAATTATGTTTATTCAAAATAATGCAGAGAGTCTCTTGCCCGCACGCCTGGCTGTCTTCCCCGGGGCCCCTCAGAGGGGATGGGCTCCAGCTTCCCTCCCCACCCCGAGCAGAGCTCCCGGCGGCCGAAGATCACCGGAACCTAGCTACAGCCATGGTGGAGGCTCCTCTCTACACGTTCGGACAGGCCTCATGCATGAAGGTACCGGCAGAGGAACCCAGGTGTGTGTAATTCCATCAACGGCCAACATCCAGAGAGAGACTTAAAAGCAAGCTCTGAGAAGCGCGTGGCTGCTTAGCGGCCGCATGATGTCTTTAGTCTTCTTCTCCCTCTGGGAGAAACTGGCAATCTTCTGAGAGTTTCCTGCCCACATGGGACAGCCTTGCAAGCTTCCCATGGTGTATTCATATGCAAAATCCAGTAACAAGCTGGATCTCATTCCCTTGACCCTGAAGAGCCCCCAGTGCAACATCTTTAGGAGGGCCAAGTCGAGATAGACTTCTAAGATCTCAGGGAAAGGACAAAATGAGATGTTACTGAGCCCGCCCGAGAAATTGGTGATTAATGGGATACTGTGATACTGATACTGTGATTCAAAATAATATTTACAAAGAAATGCTATTCATGATTTTCTGAATGTAGTTTCAGGGAATGAGACTTTGAAATAAGACTTAGAGTAAAGCATCCTAACTTAAGACATTTTCAATTGTAACTTACACTCAGCTGCAACAGGAAATAAACCCTCCTCTATGTTATATATGAACAGGTATAATGGGAGAAATCTACATAGTGCCAAATTCCTGCACCTACATGCTACAGGCATATCTTTGAAAATGAGGCTTTCATCAACTTTTCTCTATTATTCTTTTTGTTTCATGGTGTCTTCAGGAATACTTTCAATTTTTATTGAGATATTTTCTTGGTAGCACTAGTATTGTTTAACTACAAAAGAGTGCGAAATATTTAATGGCGTATGTTGCATTTGCAAATTGTACATCTGTTAAAAATGTTTCATGAAAAGAAGAGGTAGTGTATTTCAGGATTAACACAGGAATATACACTTATAACAGGTGTTCATGCAGTAGAATAAACTAACACTTGCTCTTTCAATAGACCAAGGACAAATATCTCTTTAATAATTTTTACTTAGTCACGTATGTAATTTTTATTTAGTATAATGGTTGAGATTATTATTGCAATTAATAATAATGTTCTCAAATTTCTGAGAGAGCTATACCAATTTGAAAAACAATAATAAATACAATTACTTGGGGTATATATGCCAAATTCTACTAAATATGCAACAGATAAATTATTCCTTACAAAATGTTAAAAATGCAGGTATATTCATCTGCAAAAATATATAATTGTGCATAGATAAAATTAAAATATCTCTTATTCAATTTGTTTCATATTGATTTTAATGGTACACTGTGACTTGGTTGAGACATTCATTTAATAAATATCCATGTCATAGCCTTCTTCAATATTGCTACATCAAAGTACTGTGCCCTCAAAAGCACACATAAATTTTTGAAATAGAAAATTTATAAATTTCCTTTGTTAATATAATTTTTTTCATTCCAGTTGATAGCACAGCAGATAGGGCATTTGCCTTGCATGAGGCCGACCCAAGTTCGATTCCTCCATCCCTCTCGGAGAGCCCAGCAAGCTACCAACAGTATCCCGGCGGTACAGCAGAGCTTGGCAAGCTACCCATGGCGTATTTGATATGCCCAAAACAGTAACAACAAGTCTCACAATGAGACATTACTGGTGCCTGCTCAAGCAAATTGATGAACAATGGAGGACAGTGCTACAGTGCTACTAAATAAAATTTTTAAAGTGTGTGTATGTTTTTTTCTACTATAAAGCTTTTGCAACTGGTTTTTTTTTAAGGTGGGATTCATTTTAAATTGATACAGTAGGGCTCAAATGGATGAATGTTCATTAACAAAAAACTTTTTATTCATTTGTCATAGTTTTATAAAATGTTATTTAAAAGTAACCAATGGCCACCTCAGACTTTAACGAGATGTAAAAGAACTCCAGGAGTTGAACAGGTTTTACGTGTTCATTTCAAGGCTATCTTCAGAAGGCTATACAGTCTAGTGACACGAAGCTAATAACTGACAATGCTGCCCAAGAAATTTGCTGCTCCCTCTCCCCAAAGCTCAGGCCCATCTGATCTGACAGTCTGACAAATACAGACTACTGACTTTACTCAGAAATACTGATAAATTTGCTTCACCCACACTTTCTCTTGGGTCCAGACCAATATGTGTCTGAGTTGGCTGATGCAGAGTACCATGAGTAGAAGGAAAACAGAGTAGCTCATAAAGTAATGGAAATCAGAGTTTGATTAAAACTAGCTTCTAGCCAGCAAAAAATGAATAATGATATGTTGAAATCTATAACTGAGACTGTTCTTTCCTGCCCCATTATTCCTTCCCTTTACCCCTTCTACAACTCCCTTTTCACAGGGCCTCCTGTGTGAGCAGAAAAAAATGTCTTAGAAACTAAGTACTAACTAATTCTTCTAAACTCTAACTAACACAACAAAAAGAGTCTGTGGGAGAACTGCTGTGGGTATTTAAATAATGAAATACTAAATGAGACACCCCCCAGTCATACCTAGAATATTGAATGGATAGTGAAGCCATCATAGGATGCTATGCAATAAAAATATATAGTATTTTGGGGGCTGAAGAGATAGTAATTGTGAAGGCTGCTTGCCTTGAAGGTGACTGACCCCAGGTTTAATTCAAATACTGCATATGGGTTCAATCCCTGGCAACATATATGACTGGTTATCAAGTACTATCATGAGTGATCCTTAAGCACAGAGTCAGGAATAAGCTTTGAGCATGCTAATTATGACCCAAAACCAAACCAACAAAAATTTAGTATTTTAGAACTGGAAGGAACTTCAGACACCATTTATTTAGATTTTTCTCGGTTCACCACTGAGGAATCAAAGGCCCTGAAAAGCCTAGAATCACAAAGTTAATTAAAATACAGGTCCAAGATTTCCAATTTTAAATTCAGGTCTTTTCATTACCTATCAAACATATTCTAAAAATTTTTCCTAATTAATATCATACTTTATTTTGTTTTAAAATAAATTAAAAAATTCAGACATAAATTTGAAGGAAAATTCTGAATAATCATAAGTTTTAAGAATTTATATTAAACTTGAACCACATGACTATTCTGGTCAAAATCTTACAAGTTTCCCACTTATAGACATATATGCTAGGTAATACCTTACAGAGAACTAGTCTGAATTTTACAGGAAAACAAACACAAAAGCATTACATGCTGTGAAAACAAACATTTAAATCAGTATTTGGTTAATAATAATTGGTATTTAGTCTAAAGATGCATCAGGGCCATATGCTACCATAGGCAATCTCTCCAAATGGATAATTTATAATGTAACCTACACGGCAACCTGAGAGACCAAGGTCAAATAATGAATTAATCCAGCAGAAATAGACTCTTGGATGATGAGTTAACATTTAGCTAAGGTCATGAGGGCAGCTTGATAAGTAGTTTCAGGATATTCCTCCAGAGAGCCTGCCAGATGACAAAAATCCAACATATTCCCACAACTTAAAATCAAACTGTCCAGAAACTTTAGTTTGAATGTCTAGGCATGGAAAGTCTAGTGTTTCTTAGGATTTACACTTAATCCTGCTTTTAAAAGAAAAAATAATTGGTCCTCAAGATAAGCTTTCTGCATAAACATAGAAGTGGGAAGAGAAGAGTATCCAGGAGGAAAAATATATATACATACGTATATGTGTGTGTATATATATCATATATATATGAGGGATGAGGACAAAATTTTAAAAAAAGAAACACAAACACAAAAAGGGATGGATAAGCAGATAAATGGATAAATAGGAACAGAAAGAGATAAAAATGAGAGGCAGAACAAGTTAAAGGTAAAATGTGAAGCCAATAAAATAAGGGAAAATGAATTAAATAATGAGGGAGATAGGAGAGAAAGGAATGGAGGATGCATGAAATGCAAAGGAAGAGCATTTCCTTTGCATTCCTTTGTCAGGACATAGGTCAAAGATTAGTGATCCATCTATCTATCTATCTATCTATCTATCTATCTATCTATCTATCTATCTATCTATCTATCTATCTATCTATCTATCCACATTTGGTATGCAGTAAACGTGTGTTTGAGAGCCTAAATAGAATAAACAAAATAAAGGTAGATGTAGCAAAAGAATACGTACATAAATACATATGAACTTACCCCTTAAATCTTGCTGTTATCCAAGAATTTATCATCATTCTTTATTTTCTTCTCACTCTACAGTAACTAAACTGTCATCTAAAGCAATGTTTCTTGAGCAGGGTCCTTAAACACCCTGTGGGCTCCAGAATATACCAGGGGGCGACTAGTGAAGTTGCATACATGGGAGGCCATGGCAAGTCTAAGGGGTCTAACCAGCTTGCTGGGGGGCTGTAGGAAGGTAGGAAACCTTCCAACAAGTTCCGAAGGGAACCACTGTTGGTGAAAGGTTGAGAAGCACTGAAAATCCTTAGCTCAGTTCTGGATACATTGATGACTTTACATGTAAGTGCTGCAGAACACACACACCATATCCCAGCCCCCGGCAGACAGCTCCACGCTACGTTAGAGGAATAGTGAACTTGAGAAGAACTAAAGGTTGAGCTCTTCATCTTCACGTATTTTCTGCTTCCTCTATTCTACTTATTGGTGAATGGTAAATCACTATTAAGTCTAAACCAGTAACTAGATTCTTTCTCTCTTGCTCCTTACTCTTTTCAATTCATTGCTAAAACTCACTTCCTAATTTTTTTAAAAAAGTGCTCCTTCCCCTTCATTTTTCTGTTTTATCTAACTTGTGCTCTTTTTGTTCTTCACTGCACTCAGCACTAGCATCAGTGACATTTCTAAGATAAAAAATTATATTACTATCCACTAAAGGATATTGGATTTTAGGTCCAAGCTCAGCCTCACCGATGCCAGATGAGAATTTTAGATTTTACTTTGCCCTTCATCCCCATTACCTCCTACTCTCTAGGTATATACTTGCTTTACAATTATGAGAAAAGAAATAAAACAAATATTAACTTTGTTAAGGAAATTTAGCTTAGTGATTTGTACCATCTATACTTTTAAGTGCAGAATTTATATATATTAGTAGCAATAATATTTGTGCTCATCTCCACACACAAATGAAAACTTTTATTTTCAAACCCACAAAGTAAGACTTACTTGTTTCAGCCATAATCTGTTCTTCTCCTCTCCTTGGCCATTTTTTTTTGCTAAACAGAGCAATCTCTTACCATCCCAGATGCTCTATTATGTGTCTTTACATGCCCAGAATCTGTGTTTCCATCAGGCTGTTTCTTTTAAGATTTTCTTTTTTACAGGGCATGGCACTGATTAACTCCCTAAAACGGAGTCTGCTTATAATCTGAGGTCAACTAATTCTGTTGTCAACATTATTACTGTAATGTCTTCAGAAGACAAGTATCCTCTCTGCTATCAAATACATTGATATGTCACTAATAAGGACAAAGAATTTCCTGGTTAAATGAGTGGCTTTAAAGATTCTGCAGTTTTATATACCAATTCAGGTAAAACACATGATCTTACATTATTTTGGCATGATGTGCTTTGTTTTTCATTAAAATCACAACTATTTACTCTGAATTTGTCCAATAATGGTGAATACTATAGGACAATAATGAACTCACAGTCATAGATGAGTCTTGGTCATCAAAACCAACTCAATGCCAGAATATTTCTTATACACAAAAAGCCCACTCAGCAAACAATGGGACAGAACCATAGCTTTATCAAAGCTTGGAGCTCACCTTTTCTTCATTACCAGCACAACTCCAAGAAATATAATAACGAACAGCAAGATTCCAGCAATGACTCCAGCAATTTTAACTGTATGGTCTGTTTGTTTCTCAGGTTCTGGGACTGGTTTTGGAGTGGCAGCTCCTGAAGATGAAAGGAAATGAAAAAAAGGAGAAAGGTGGGTAAGAGAGAATAGAGATTTTACATTTAATGAACAAAAAATTGCTGTATTTAACAAAGTAATAAGACTTATCAGAGCCAGCAGACAGACAAGCTTTGATTTTTTTCAACAGCTTTCATATGTAATGAAAGGAGTGTAATTGTTCGCATTGTTCTTCAATATTTTGCTAAACCATAACAGAAGTTGGAATGCACACCCACGCCTGACCCTTTTATAAGAGATTATTCTCAAACATCGCTTTTTATACTTTTATTATCTATTGGCTCCTTACTTTTTCTCAGAACTTGCCAGAAATATAGTAGCTATCCTAAACCTTTATCCAATATTGATTTGCTGTAACATTTTCTTAATTATTTTTCATAAATGAAGCAGTGATTCCATAACACATTAGCCCAAACACCTGGAAAAGTGAGATAAGCTCATTTACCATGTGTTTTACCAGCAATTTTTTCTCTTTCTTTTTCTTAAAAAAAAATAAAAACACATAAACACAATAGAGATTCCTCTTCCCTCCCGACTGCCTTTGGAAATCTAAATCTAGGTCACATCTGGTAAGCAAAAGATTCCTTCTAAGCAATTTATTCACGAAGTGGCAAGTGGCTGATCATCACACTACTGGCAACCACATTTAATATCTGTTTAAATGAGATAACCAGAGCCTTACAGTGGCTACTGTCTTACCTCATTTGCTTTGCCATTTCCAAAACACCGTTTGTCCTGTAAACTGTATAATGTGATGAAATGTCAAATTTATGTCTGATGAAATATCCATTTTCTCTGCTAAATGAGCTCAGGATGAAAAATACGGGGGATGCAACGTCTACTTCACTAACAGACTGCGTTTCGTAAGGGCCGTTTCCTTTGCTAACAGAACATGAGTGCTCAGCACCAGAGTCACCATGTTATGCTTAGGAGGCAGATTATGATTCTGAAAATAGAAATTCTATGTCCAAATCTCACCTTAAAGGGTTTTTGTTGTTGTTGTTGTTGTTGATAAGAATGTACTTAAGACTGAATTTTGTAGCCATCCCCTTTAAACACTTTGATTAGGTTTTTCATTCATGCATCATCTGACTCTTGAATACTTCCTCCCCATTTATTGGAACAAACAAACAAACAAGCAAACAACCAACTCCCCTGGCAGTGCTCAAGGTCTACCCCTGGCTCTGTGCTCAAGAACAGCACCAGGCCCTGCAGCGTGGAAAGTAAGCACCTTAACTCCTGGACCATCTCTCTAGTCACCAGTTCTGAAACAACTTCACTATCCTTGTGTCCTTGGCATGTTAAAAATGGGCTTAGTATAAAATGAGTCATTAGTAGAAGTGGGGAGTGTCAAGCTATAATTTCCCATCTGTTTCCTTTGGGAACATATAAGTAATGTTTTTTAAAAAAGTTTTTCATGGTAGGGGCTAGGAAGACTGTATCCTGGGAACTTGTCTTGCCTGTAGCCCACCTGGGCTCATTCCCTGGCACCACATGTGTTCCCCAAGCCCCATCAGGAGTGACTCCTGAGTGCTCAGCCAGGAGGAAGCCTTGAGCTCCACCAGGTGTTATTCCCCAAACAAAATGAAACAAACACAAGTCATTCATGGTAAGATTTTAGATGAAACTATATTATGCGCATAGCTGAGGCCAATAGTGAGGCTATGAGTGAATCAAGAGCAGGAGAAACATATGAGAGCAGTTTTCACTTGAATTTTCACACTTGACAAACAAAGTGATAATGAGGGCATGCTCATGTAAAAATTGTGCCACAGAAAAGAACAGTTACATCTTAAATCTACCACTCTAGTATAAAAAATAAACTCTAGTTAAAAAAAAGGGTATTGGAATTGAAATATATTGTTACATTAAATAAATTTCTAAGAAAAAGGCAAAGATATACTTATTATTAAACAGATGAATAAAAATAAATAAAAGAGATCTATGTAAAATAAATATTTCAAATTCACAAGACTGAACAAAGCTTCAGTGTTTTTACTTTAGAATTCTTTTTGGGTCAAGTAAAGACATAATCAAGTTATAATTATTTTCCCAAATGTTGACATATTGGAAGCCACTTTTTTACTCTTACTTGTAACATATTACAAGTTCTAGAAATAGTTTATAAATAAAAAATTCTCTAAGGTTGTTTTGTTAACTAAATTATACTACTGAATACAATACTTGGGAAATAGTTTACAACAATTTTACCTAGCTTATTACATATTATATGAGTTTACAAGTATTATATATAATATACATAATAATCTGGAGACAACCCAATACACAATACTCTGTAAATTTTTTCCCTTTATGAAATTTAAATTTCTTAACTTTGCTTCTCTTAAATAGTTTTTTACATTGACAGTGTATCCAAGGTCCATGAGAACTAGTGAATGACTTAATGCATCTCTGAGTCAGGAGAAGCCCTTACCAGGTTACAGTCCCTTCAGAAAGTCATTCCTTAGCTTCTATTTCAAATGCCTTTCAACTTATAGGTTAAGAAAATGAAACGGGGCTGGAGAGACCATATAGTGGGGTAGGGTGCTGAACTTTCAATCAGCGGACCCAGGTTCAGTCTCCAGAACTACATATTGACCCCTGAGTGTTCACAGAGCAAGGAATAAACCCTGAGCATCTTTGGGTGTGGCCCAAACAAACAAAATAATTAACATAAGTGAAAGGTTCTATCTCTGCAGGATATAGTTTCAATTCAATCTTGGCAACAATGATGCAAAACAGAGAGACTCAAGGAAAAGACAGGAGCTTCCTGGGGCTCTGGGCAAGGGACCCTCTGGCTGCAACTGAGTGGCCATCAGAGCACTGCTAAGGAGGAGTGAAGGGCTGATTCAGAGGCCTGCATCTAATACACAGAGGGGGTATCAGAATAAAGACAGGTTGGGATGAAAGAAATCTTGCTCCTGGATGTATTAAATGGAGACATCTTTCATTCTTTCTAAGTTCACTCTGGGTATGTTCCTTTCCTGTCTTTGTCTAGATACTCTACTTCTCCTCCTTCTTGAAATAGGAATCTTTATGTTCCCTCCTTCAAAAGGATGTGCCTCTCTCCATTTTTACTTCTTTGAAACATGTGGTGGTGAGCTATCATTCAGCCTTGGGCAGAAAATAAATGTGACATAATGTGGTTTTATATAACTCCCGCCACTAACCCAAGTCTATGAATTAAAAGTACAATTCACAAACTGTTTGGCAAAAAAGAGTTGCTTTCAAAACATTTCTCCCTGTCATGATATTTTCTTGCTATGTGTCTCATACTATGAATTTTATTCTCTTACTTTATGTATAAATTTCAATTATTTGATATAAATTGTGGAAAGGTAATTTTGTTCTCTTCTTGGTATTTCATTAAGAACTAACTGCAGGGGCTGGAGAGAAAGCACAGCGGGTAGGGCATTTGCCTTGCACGCGGCCGACCCGGGTTCAAATCCCAGCATCCCATATGGTCCCCTGGGCACGGCCAGGGGTGATTCCTGAGTGCAGAGCCAGGAGTAAACCCTGTGCATCACCGGGTGTGACCCAAAAAGCAAAAAAAAAAAAAAAAAAAAAAAAAAGAACTAACTGCATATTCAACTCCTGTTAAAAAATCATCTATTCAATTATATGCATTTAACAGTGAGAAGTATCTCAACTGAACATAGTCATTAAAATGACAAATACACTAAATGTTATAGAGGGACTAAGGATTTTCAGGTGACTGACATGACACAGAATGATTTTCTGATGTCCACTGCCAAGCCCCAATACTGGTGGTGGGATTTCAACTGGTGTCAGTTGAATAACCAGAAAAGCTTGGTATTCAATGATCCTACATGATTCGAGGTTCCAGATACAATATCTAATGTGGAAAATTTCAAAATAAAGGGAACAATGATCCAATACAGTATATGGTTGGCTTCCGACCTGGCAGAAAACTGTCAGTCTTGTCAATTGTTCAATGTTCAATTAAATAACAGCAATAGTCAATCTGCGAACATGGTCTATTCAGCCACTGGCTTGAGTTTGGGGCCCAGTTTGGCTACTGAACTGGCTACACACATTTTCCAGAAGTTCCAAAGATACAAGAGCAGAAGTTCAAACCCATCAATAATTTCTGGAGCCACTAATCCACTGGCCACAGATTCAGGACAGTCTTATCTTGAGAAAATGCCAGGCTGCCCTAAAGGGAAGGTGGAAGAAAATTTGGGAAATATGAAGAGGGACATGTGGCTTCCCAGAACCTCCTACTGAGACTAGAGTTAGACTGTCAGAGAATGTTAGGGAAATTAGGCTATGTTCTTTGTCTGAAAACCATTAACTCAGTGCCACCTGAGAGAACATATTCAGGTTTAATGTCTTCACTGAACTAAGCAGCAAAGTACTTCTCACAGCATACAAAAAGGTTTCACTGGCAAATCAATGGCAAATCAAATACCTCAATATACTCCTGGCATATGTGTATACATACACATATACACACATATAAGAGATTAGTATTTTCTCTCTCTATATATATAAACATATATATGTATATACATATATACACACATATATCTATCCTAAACAGAGGGAAAAATGAGAATTGCACCCATCAAAGCTGCTTGAGAAGAAAGTGAGAAGATTGAAAATCCTATAAAATTAAACACAGTAAGAATTAAAAGTACAAAATAAAGATGGATGACATTAAAATATGTCAAAATGTTTTCTGAGTGTGTTAGCAAGAGTGCTTGTCCTGAGATTTTAGTTTAATAAACCTCAGTCACTTTTCATTAGCTTTTAAAAAATAACTTTATGGAATGCTCAATCTATTTCAATTCTTATAGTTTTCTTTTTACCTTTTGTAGAGGCAGATTCTTTAAAATATCAAGAAATTACAATTCCTGATGGTCTGTGTTCAGTTCTGCTAGTTGTATTTTAACATTCAACATAATTATAAAACACCTCCAAAAGTTTTCATTTAAATTATACATTTTTTTCTTCCTCTAGATATGAAGTCAATAACTATTCCTGAGATAATCTACATCACACTTCATGTTTTATTTGCAACCTAATTCTAGTTTTGAATTTATAACCCTTTCTTTGTCCCTAATTTTCACTGTATGGCAAATAGATATCAGAAATAATAAAAAACAAATTTTCATACAGAAGTGAGATCTTGAATTATTTGAAATATATCATCTATAAAAAGTCAGTTTTAAAAATTTTGTTTTAAATTTAACTACAGTTCCTGCTCTCATTTATTGATAAGGCTAATAATCTGTGGGTAAGACAATCTATCACAATTTTATTACTTACTATCCTGGTTTAAGAGTTTCAAGAGAATTATTAGTGCTGTTACTATACTGATAAAATAGCTTTATTTCCCATTTGCCTCTCTAAAACAATGATCAAGTAATAAAGTGAGGAAACATGTCAATAATAAGGTATCAATGATGTTCACCTTTTATAGTGTGAATAATTAATAAAGGGAACATGAGTAGATGCATTAAGAATGTGTCAGGTAAGAATGGACATTTCCATCAATCTTTTAGAAACTAAACTTTAGGGGAATTAAAATAAAAACCTGCTGTTCTTCACATTTTCTTTCAGACTTTGTGCTCTGGAGTCACGGTCTAGTTTAGCTCTGAAAAATCACTCCTGTGGAGGAGGAAGCCACCAGTTTCCTGCACAAAGCAGAATTACTTGCAAACTCCCATCATTGACCTTTTTGCTGACCCACATTAGCATTCACTATCTTATCAGAGAGAGGACCCCTAATAAACTATAGATGCTTGCTAAAAGCATCAGTATTTGTGGGGTTCAAAAATCACAGATGTTTATAAATATCATGCAGTAGTGTAATGTGTTTTCTGTGTGATCAATGAGGCACATGGACAAATTGTGGCTCTGAAAACTGTATGGAGTTTTTACAGAGAGCAGGGTCATATAATTCCATACTCTACATATTTTAGAGCAGAGGTCCTCTAATTATAGAGAGCAAAAAATAATCCAGAAAAAATTCTTGAAATATGATGATGGCTGGGATCCCCAAGGAGCCCATATTGAAAATGTGAGAATGACCCAAAAATCTATATATAATAGCTCAGTTGAAACCCTAATATAAGTAAAAATTACGAATCACAAAATCCCCGTTAATCGTCGATTTCTTGAGGGGGCTCAGTAGTCTAGTAGTCTCTCCATTCGTCCTTTCCCTGAGATCTTAGAAGTCTCTCTCGGCTCCGCCCTCTCATTGATGTTGCACTGGAGGCTCTTTCAGGGTCAGGGGAATGAGATCCAGCTTGTTACTGGATTTAGCATATGAATACACCATGGGAAGCTTGCAAGGCTGTCCCACGTGGGCAGGAAACTCTCAAAAGCTTGCCAGTTTCTCCCAGAGGGAGAAGTAGGCTACAAGATATCCCATGGCCGCACTTGCTTTTAAGTCTCTGGGTGCTGACCGTTGATTACACACACCTGGGTTCCTCTGCCAGTAGCTTCATGCATGAGGCCTGTCCGAACGTGTGGAGAGGGGCCTCGAGCATGGCTGTAGCTAGGTTTCGGTGGTCTTCAGCCGCCGGGAGCTCTGCTTGGGGTGGGGAGGGAAGCTGGAGCCCATCCCCTCCGAGAGGCCTCCGGCAAGATAGTCAGGCGTGCGGGCAAGAGACTCTGCATTGCTCTCTTCTGGGAGCTTGCTTTTAAGTCTCTGGGTGCTGACCATTGATGGGTGCTGACCGTTATCAATGGTCAGCATAAGTAAAAATATAACTGGAAAACTAATGCTCCCAATATTGTTGAAAAATATTTTCACAGGCTATAGCAAAAGAGGAATAATATTTAATTCTGTTGTTATTTTTGAATGCCTCTGTCATATTAATTTATTAATTTTCAGTTGGCTTATTCCCCATATTGCACTATTTTAAAAGTTTCTTATACACTGAGAGGCACAAACAGTGGAATCAAACTCTAATTTTATAATTAGGTATAGTGCGTAGAGATGAGAAACTGTTCTTCATTGTAAAGGGATTTAGAGTACGATGGTCAATTTCCCAGAGGCTACAAAATTAGATAGTAAAGAAGACTGACCTTTCTGAATATCTAATTGATGGTCTAGGTATCTTATATAAGTTATTCAATATTAAACCTCAAGGTGTAATTAATGTCATTTGCAAGTGAAGAAACTGAGGCCAAAAAAGCAGTCTGGGTAAGTAATGTGTCCTATGTAAGTCAGTGAGAAAGGAATTGAACATTCAGGGTGTAAGACATAAATCCTATTCTTGTTTCATCGCATCACAGTTTTATCCAATAAAAGAGAAAACCCAAGTAACTACTGTTAACATTCTGGAAGATGAGATAAAATTTGACACTCTGGGTGCAAGAATAGAATGTCTGTTCACACTGATTGTGGCAGTCCAGATTGGATGGGGAAATACAGGAGAAAATCTCATTAGCAAAAAGCATTTTCTCCCAAAGAAGAACCTAAAATCTACTAAGCATTTTGGAAAATTATTCCCCCGAGTTTTGCCAGATTGCACTTGCTAAAGCTAAAGAGTGAAAGCTAACTAAAAGAAATCAAGGATTCCTAAAGACTAAGAGGCAAATTCAAAATCATCACCAGTTGTAACGAGTCTAACAAAGGAATGAAAATAAATATAAATGCAGAACAATATAATAAAGAAATCAAACTTCTTAAAGAAAAATAAGACAAATATTTCTCTCATTATAAAGGATGAGGAAGTCCCTGTGCCTCAGTGCAGAGAGGAGATGTTGGCTGTAGAGCTATTGTGATTCTGCAAAGGAGAACAATGACATACAGATAGCCCTGCCAGAGCAAGACCGAGTCAGGAAAGAGATGCTGAAGTGGAATTAAAGGAGTGGAAGACAAATGTCATGGTAGAAAAGAAAAACTTGAGCAAGAGAAAACTGGAATTAAGGTCATTAATCTAACCCAAGAGAAGACCAGCAGGTGCCCTAACACCAGCTTCCATTGAAGCTTTTCCAAGCTTTTCAAGGACTACTTAATCACTTTTGATTTCTACTGATTCATACGCAGATGCAGATGTCTGACAGAGCAGTCAACTGGTCTTTACTGAATGAGTGTCATAAAATAGGCATTGAAGAAGAACTAATGAGCATAGAAGTAGAATAGTTTTGAATGTGTGGGTTTAAACAACAGCAGGTATTAAGGTTCTGAAAGAAATGAGCTGCATATTATCTTTTTTTCTGCACCCATAGTTCCCGGAATGTAGTACGCACTCCATAAAAATCAGAGCAAAATAGTATTCTGGTTGTGTATAGAGGACATCTTGACCGTTATATGAAATGAAACACATTACAAAGGAGGTTAATTCATTCTATCCCGGGGTTACCTGACATTAGATAGGTCAGTTCTGGTTCAATTTCAAAGAAGTGATAGAAGTAGTATTATATGTTCTCATCTCTTGTCAACTGGTATAAACCTGGTTTATTTGTCTTTGGAATTTTTCTATTTGATTCCTAAGATTATCTTCAATTATCTTTCCTGAGTTATCCTCCACTCTATTCTCTTTCATTCACCTATGTTCCAAATAAACTAAAACGTTCAGGTTCCTCTATACAACCAGTATTTTCCCTTCCTGCGGACTTTAACTCTTGTTAAGTATTTTTTCCTCTACTCACTTCTTTATAGGTTCAAATACCAACCTCTTCAAAGGCTACACAGTCTAAATACTGCCTGATTGCTTTGTAGAAAGTATTCTCTTTTCTACTGAGCTACAACAATTCCTTATTTTACCCCTCTGGCAAAGGACTTACTTGTTCTAACCTTTACTTCAGATTTTTGGTGAAGTGAGATATTATGCATTAGTATAAGTTCCTTAAGACAAATCTGTCTTTACTTTTTGACCCTTAAATGACCTGGCCTAATATCATGCTAGAAGACCAAAATATATGTATGAAATTTCCTGACTTACTCCCCATAAATCTCTAATACTTCTCATCTCTCTCTTTCATTTACATTCTTTACACAGATATCTATTCTTTTGCATCATAGTCCTCAGACACAGAGCAAAGGATATAAAGAAAAAACTGAGGGAAATTTAGATGTGACAATTAAGGGCAACTTGCCCTATAGGGCCACCATGCCACTGTTCTGCAGTATTGAGCAAGGGCTAGTAGGATAGAGGCATCTTGGTGGCTCCCTATAGATGCAAGGGGCATCGAGTCCTCAGACTGAGAGAAGAAACATGTCTGAACATTGGTTCCACTAAAAAAAAAAGTCAGCACATAAAGAAGGCCTTTATTTTTCTATTAGTTTTGGGCTACACCTGGGAGAGCTCAGGGCTTACCTCCGGCTCTGTGCTCACTGGACATGCCTGGTGTAACTCAGGGGGCCATAATGGATGCTGAGGATTAAACCAGGGTCAGCTGCATGCAAGGCAAGTACCTTATTCACAATACTATCACTCTGACCACTAGTAGAAGGTTTTATCTCAGCATGTTGGTGCCAGATAAAAGTCCTTAGTTCATTCACTGACCAAACTTTCTCAATGATAAAATGAGAGTAATAGAAAGAAAGAGCATGGAAATAAATACTAGTGGCAAAACATTACATTTCCAGCACTAAAGCTGTGAAATATATATCTATCAATGACAAGAAAGTTAACTGGGAATGTATTGCAAAGACAGAAAATGAGTATCTGTCAAGAATAAAAGTGTTATGAACTCAATACTTGTGATGATTAAGCAGCTACAGACCATTTTTCATGATCATATATGGAATTTGTTTTAGAAGTCTTTAGTCAAAATTTCAGCTAGAGAATAATTACAATGGTCTGGAGATTTTGAGAAACCAATAAAAGGGAGAAAATTTTAACCCATTATCCTAAAATGAGTATTAATATTACACAATAAAATAGTTACAGCATTCTCATGACTTTACTAACTTCCTTGTTATTCATGAAATAAAAAAAGGAAGTAATTTCAAAACTCCCTTCATTTAACACTCAAATGGCTAAAAGACACAGCTAACTCACTCTGATATGGTTTTTATCCCTGGTATACATACGTATGAATACCTGATGAAATCACTTAAAATTCATATGAGTTGATATCATTGGTGACATCATTATAAATATTACTTTCTTATCATGGCTACTGTGACGATATGTATATATAATATTGAATAATAGGAAAAACATTAAGTCACTATATGTACAATTCCTAGGTAAAAGCACAGACAAAAGTTTATAATATTATTGGTATGATTGGCCAATGTGATTGCCTAAGAGCTCCAACTTGAATAAAACTGCTATAATTAATAAAAAAACATAATGATGCATCATTACCAATAGGTAAATGATTCATATTAAACTGAACATCAATTACATTGCTACTGTGATGCATTGCTTACATATTTACCAGAGTAAATGGGAAAGCTCATCAGAGACACTGATAGATGGGCAGACAGATGCCGTTTATTAACTCCAAGGCAGGTTCCAGACTGATTTTCAAATATTGTTTCTCAGAGATAGCTATTTACTCTTCAAAACAAAAACAATAGATTGAAGAAAACTTGTGATGTTTTCTCATTCCCCTAAAAACTGTGCTATCTTTTCCCAATTTCATACCCAGTGTATGAAAAAGTTATTCAATGAGTTCATCCATAATCCTTTTTTAATAGAGTTGTATTAAAGTCCATCCTTTCACACCTGCTTGGTAATTGATGTTACTGAAGGACAAAAGGAAAGGAAGGTGTTCACGTTTAAACCAAGGACACTGAGGAACAAAGGAACCCCAAATGGCCAGGACAAAAAAGGAACCCTAGCGTTGAATTCAGTGTTTTGGATGATGGGGAAGTGCAGAATAGGTTAGACAGCGCTTTAGGCGATTTTTGCTTCAAATAAAGTAGTTGTCTTTGAAAATGCAGTAACTTTTTTTCCATCATTATCTTCATCACAATCATTGCCAGCAGCAAGATAATAGCATGGGTCATGCAGATACTGTTTATATCCCAGAGACAGGCAAATGGAAAATATCAACCACGGGGTACTCATTATAGGTCTTGACATATGACAGAATAATAATGCTCCTCTCATGCACTGCTGCTCCTGGAGATCACAGTATCCATGGCGGTCATGTAAATAACACCCAACTTGGCATCAAGGAAATCATTCATTTTCCTGGAAGTTCAATCTTGAACTTCTCTGAAAATCTGCAGCATTCAAATGTGGGACTAACAATGGCTTGGATTAATTACCTAGCTCTTGTAAAAGATCTAGGGACCATTAAACAATCCACTTCTTTTAGGAGTATAATTGCAAAACCACAAAAAGTCACTAGTAACAGCCAATTCCTCTACCTTACCAAGCTCAGGCCCTCTATATACATCATTGTATCCATTCACTTAGTCCAGGGATTCTTAGACATTTTCCACTAGTGACCCTATTTTTTTCCTTTATGGGTCACATCTGGTGGTATGTAGGGCTTGCTTCTGGCTCTATCCTCAGGAATTATCCCTGGTGACACATGGGGGACCACCGAACCCAGATCAACTGTGTGCAAGGCAAGTGTCGTCCCCCCATTGTACTATTGTTCCAGACCACCAGTGACCCTATTTTTCCCCAGACATTGATACCTGGAAATACAGGTACATACAATAGCTGTATAAATGAAATATTAATTTATAATAAATCATAGGGAAAACTCTGAAAACAAATATTTAAAAATTTATGTAGCCCTATATGAGGTCTGACCCACAGTTTATTAAGTTAGGTCCTAATCAACCATAAGATAAACAAATAGGAGCTGGAGTGATTGGCTGATAGCATCCCGCAAACACCACTGGGAGAAACCCAGCACAGAGTGGAAACAGGAGGTTTGGCTGATATATGGTCCCCAAGCCCAGAACAAACAAATACTTAGCATTTTCCTGGTTTTACACTTATAGAAGATGAGATTTAAGGAAATTTGCCTCTCTGATATAAAGGTCTTTTAATCCATTTGATTTGGCTTTTGAGCATGGTGTTAGAAAGATGTCCTTAACTCATGTTTTTGCATATGACTAAAAAAATGCAAATCAGTATAGACATTCATGTGAGGGAACAGGGACCTGCATTCACTGTTGGTAGAAATGTCAACTGATTTAGCTGTTTCAGAAAACAATATGGACACTTCTCAAAAAACTAAAAATTGAGCTTCCACATGACCCAGTAATTGTACTTCCTGACACTTATCCCAAAGGTTTAAAATGTCTAAGCAGAAAACACAGTTGTGCTCCTATGTCCACTGAATAGCTGAACTTGGAAACAACCCATGTGTTTAAGAACAGATGACTGGATTAAGAAAGTAAGGTCGGGGCCGGAGTGATAGCACAGCGGGTAGGGCATTTGCCTTGAACGCGGCCGACCCGGGTTCGATCCCCGGCATCCCATATGGTCCCCAAGCACTGCCAGGAGTAATTCCTGAGTGCAAAGCCAGGAGTAACCCCTGAGCATCGCTGGGTGTGACCCAAAAAGCAAAAAAAAAAAGAAAGTAAGGTCATATACACAAAGGAATGCTGCTCAGATTTAAGAAAAGATAAAGTCATGCAATTTTATCCTGTAAGGATGGATCTAGAGAGTATCATCATGAGTGAAATTAGTCAGAATGGTAAGGACAGACATAGAATGAGCTCTCTCATATGCACGATATATAAACTATAATAGGGGAATAGCTAAGACCCAAAGGCAAGGAAAACTAAGAACTGTTTTCCCTCCCTCCCTCCCTCCCTCCCTCCCTCCCTCCCTCCCTCCCTCCCTCCCTCCCTCCTTCCTTCCTTCCTTCCTTCCTTCCTTCCTTCCTTCCTTCCTTCCTTCCTTCCTTCCTTCCTTCCTTCCTTCCCTTTTTTCTACCCTCCCTCCGGCCCTCTCTCCCTCCTTCCCTCCCTCCCTTTCCCTTTCCTTTTCTTGTTCTTTTTGATTCTTGGGTCACACCTGACTGTGCCCAGCACTTACTCGTGGCTCTGTGTTCAGGGATCGTTCCTGGTGGTGCTTGGGTCACAATACTAGGCACTGGGGCTGGGCTGGGGCTGGGCTGGGTGCAAGGCAAGTGTCCTACCTGCTGTACTATTCTTCGTGTGCTAGGCCCAGACTTATGTCTATATATCTGAAAACTTTTCAAGAAAGTATGTCACACGAATGAGAAATAAGCTGTGTTCTGAACTCAGAAGCCCTCGGTGCTTTCTGAATTAGTCAGAAGTAGGCCTTGACTCATTTTAGCATCTTCCACAGAGAAGACAAGTGACTCAACAGAAACTGAAATGACGCAAAATGACTCACCCTTGACTCAATACTTCTATGTACTTAGCTGTTTTAAGTACCTCTTTAGGGAGATGATTTAGAAAAAAAAAAAGAAAAAATTGTATTTCACTTTATATTGTATTTTTATTAGAAAATACTATTTTCGAAGGATATACTATTAAAGAAATTGCAAATCACTTCCCAAAGCCCTGAATTCCAGCATGATAAGCATAAGAGACATCGAAGTGGCTGGGAAAACTCCACAAAAGGAGTGATCTTTCCCCTCTTTTCTCTTAGAACAACGTCCCCAGAGAGTAAGAATATTTAATGAAGAATACAGGGTAGCTGATTGAGAAAATGATAACCTGAAAATGTGTCAGACTTGGAAAGGCAGACTCAATATCCTCTTACATTAAAAACCATGGTAAATCTAAAAGTAGCATGTCTATTGGGGTGGGGGGAGGTTCTGATACCCTAGAGCTTTAGAGGCCGACTTTTAATGACTGTGAGCCCTATGTTAGCCCTATGTGATGAGCAAGCTGACACAGATATTGTTGGAGGGATAAGTGAAGTAGGGTCCTCCCTGTCCCAACAACTCCCTGGTTTTCTCTCTTTCTTGATTCTTCCACAAGGCCAGTAGAATATTTTAAATAAAAATCATTACTCCCCAAACTTTAGTTTGTTCTATCAATATCAATATTTTCTTTATTATTTTAAAAGATGTTAGTTCAAAATCAACTATAATATCACATCAATACATGCACCATTCCTATGAATTTGAAATGAAATTCACTAGCTTATTAGACATAAAAGTGTCAGAATTGATCATGTCTCATATCACAAACCATAGTAACATTTTTCTAAAGTAAAAGAATGAGAATCAAAATATCACCACTGATATCTCTCAGAAGTAGTCATAAAATAGCTACCATGCATTTGATCCCACAGTTATTGAAATAAAGAGAAAGACCCAGTATCACTGAATTTTCACAAACATATTTAAAATGCTCAGGTCTCCTCCATGTTCAGTAACAAGAATAAATTCAGTTAATTTTACTATAAAATTGGATATATTTTTCTTACAGAAAAATAACTAATGATTTAAGAAAACAATATAGGGTCTTTCATGAAAAACTCTTGAACTATTTTTTAATTAATTATTGAATCAACGTGTCACCGTGAGATAGTAAAAAGTCTTCATGATTGAGCTTCAGTCATACATGTTCCAGCATCCATCCCTCAACCAATATACATTTCCCATCACCAATATTTCCTGTCTCCCTCCTGCAACCCCAGATCCCAGCCTGCCTCTATGGCAGGGACTTCTCATTTCTCTCTCTTTCTCTCTCTCTCTCTCTCTCTCTCTCTCTCTCTCTCTCTCTCTCTCTCTCTCTCTCTCCCCCTCCCTCTCCCTCTCCCCTCTCTCTTTTAGGGAATTATCATTTACAATACAGATACTGCAAGGCCATCACATTGGATTGTTTGCTCACTTTCAGCACATATCTACCATCCAAGGTGATCTCTTCCAACTATTATTGTCATAATGGTCCCTCCTCTGTCCCAACTGCCCTGTCCCCAGCCTTTGAGCCAGGCTTCCATAGTGGACCACTTCCAATAATGACCCTTGTTTCTGCCGTCCTTGGGTGTTAGTTTCTTACTGTGTTTTATTTTTTCTTTCTTTTTTAGGTCCCACAAATTAGTGTAGTCATCCTATGTCTGTCCTTCTCTTTCTGACTTATTTCACTTAGCATGATACCTTTCACTTCCATTGCTTTATAAGTGAATTTCATAACTTCATTTTTTCTAGCAACTGTATAGTATTCTATTGTGTAGATGTACCATAGTTTTTTTAACCAGACAGTCTATGACTATTTCTTAAGCTGTTGCAACTATTTTTCCCACCATATCTTGCATCTTTAAACAAAATCTTGATTTATTTTGGGCTCAAAACTTTCCTTTCTGAATTCCTTTTAGAAATATGCAATGAATCAAGTGAATACAAAAATTAAATAAAATGTTGATTTATGCCTTTTAGACAGAGAGCTCTATGTCTTAAGTACATAAAAGGCAATTAAAATATTTATTTTTCTCTATAACCCTTCTCATGGAGAAAACAGAAAGGACATTTAAAAATTAAATCATACTTATATATTAGATTTTTAATCCTATGTAGAATAAATTAAAAATAGTATTTTGGTGGAATAAATATATTTACATATATTTTAAAATACATTATTTATGTCACCAAATGCTTGACATTTGACTCAGTATTTCTTTTCCAAACTGACAAGGTAAAAGGAATAGCATTTCCCATGGCCGTCCTGTATCCTCTCACCATTTTCTTGTAACTATACTGTTTTATAGATGAAAGTGCCATAGCAAAATGACAAATATAACACATAAAAGAACAAAAAAGGGCAATAAATCACTGATGACATTATAGCCCATTAAAATGCATTCAGCTGGTGTTGCAGAAAGAATAAAACTTTTCCCTCACTTTACATTCTGTCTAGCTGAAAAGGAAATTTCAGACTCTTCAAACAACTCTTGTAAGAGATGTTGCTTCCAGCCAAATTCTCCTCACACTAACTTCCCACATTGTTTCTTGTGGTCCAAGTACAGTGTACTGATAGCTCCCAAGCACTGTTTTACAAGCAATGGCCAAGTGGGGACATATGAATTTTTACTCAGGTATGTTGACACTGCAGTACATTTGACAGTAAATAGGATATCTTAATAGTTGGAAATAGTAACTCTAAGTGGGCAACTATATCCAATACATGGATCACTAGTTTAAGAGAAGTCCTATAATTTCCATTGATAAGGAAGAGTATGGGAGTCATTTTCTTCTCTTAATTTTTACCCAAAATTTTCTCAAAAGCTTCTGACTAAAATTACATTTATAATTTGAATATACTAACCTATTTCATTACCCTCTTATCAATATTATAAATAGCTCAAGGCAGTGAGAGATTCACTTATACAGAATATGTTTGGAATATTTAAGTTGGCCTTAGTAAAGATGATAAAAGTTGCTTGAGAGTATACAGTAAACTTTTTGAAATTCTCATTTTTTAAGAGAGCTAGTAATACTTTCAGCTCTCCAAGGATATGAGAAGTTCTACAATATAAAGAAGGAATAAGTGAACAACTCCTTCCAGAGTTTCACTTTCCAAAGCTAAGTATTTCGGGTATTGGAAAATTTTTACACCTATTTCTATCATAACTGAACTGTACACTCTTCCTAAACGTGTCAGGGAGGTTGATCATTGGAGGCCAATGTAACACTGATCCAGCATTTACCTTCTGGAATCCCACACACCTCCTGATATCTGTCACAGTTCAGAACTCTTTGTGTGGATAGGGCTATTGTTTGATATAATTTATTTTTTATTTGTGTGGAAATCAGATGTAACTTTCACCTTATGTCTTTGTTTGGGGGCCACATACAGCAGTGCTCAGGGATTACTTCTGGCTCTGTGCTCAGGGATCAATTTTGTAATGGCTCAGGGAACCATATGTGGTGCCAGGCAGACAACACAGGTTGCTTGTGCCCGACCTGCTGTATCATTACTCCGGCCTTGCAATTTTACCATTTAGAAATAAATTCCTTCCAATAGAAATCTGTAACTAATTTCTGAGTATCACTCAAGTGCCAAGAACTGAGTGGAAAGTTGTAATAGCAGATAAAAAATTCTCACATGTTCCACATACAGAGTAGATACGGGGACAATACTTTCCATACATGCTGTTAAGAGTCTAAAGGCTTAATTCTTGAGTGAGCAAACCATAACTGTTTCCAACTAATGGTGATGAGACAGTATTTTACAGTCCACATTTCAGACATTGTTGAGCTTTATTGTCCTTTATGTTCTTTGTCAGTTTTGATTCATTTGCATATCCCAGCAAGCTGTTCACCACATAAATGAAGTGGTTATGTCAAGCAAGAAGTTGAATGAAATTGTTCCATGTTGAAGGTGTTCAAAAAGCATTTCTTCAATATTTGGATCTGTTTCTTTAATACCCTACCACGTGACCTTTTGTTCTGAATGTAAGTTATGGTTAACCTAAGGCTAATAGTTTATTAATTTTAAGGCATGGGGATCTTTTATTCAATTCACTATGCTATCTTTATTTCCTTAGGTGGGTGGATAAACTTTCATTCCTGATATTTTTCTACGTCTTTGGCCTATGTCATCTCTCCCCTACTGTGGCTGTAGTGTATATGGCAAACACGAACCTATCAACCCCTCCTGAGAATATATCAACTGCTCTCTGAGAATTCATAAGATTAAAGTTTTTACTATAACTCTGAAGGGTATAGAGCCCTCTGTATGCCTATGTTCAGCACTGTGGCTTGTCACTGATCTTTCTGGCTTTCTGCTCTCTAGCCAGGATAATCTTTGGGACCTTTCCACTCATTGACTGTTCTTGCCACTGACCAAGCTGAAGTTCAGCAAACAATATATGTCCAGTATCATCAGATCTTATTCAGCCACATTAGCTCATTTGATACAAAGCTAAAGTCTGATTTCAGACCTTATCTTTATCTTAAAAACAGAGACAGTGTGTCCAAAGGAAAAATTCTGCATAGCTGCTGTTAGCCCTGTCGCATATTATTGTTCATAAAAAGTGCCAGGTATGCACTGGTGACATCTGACAGGTGGAGGGAGAAAAGTGGAGAGACAGAGTCTGTGGAGTGGGAGCAGAAAGAGAAAACTTACTGTGAGTGGGTGGGTCACTCTCTAAAACATTAAACGTGGCTCTTGCTAACAGAAATGACTGTTTAAAAATCAGGATCGCTTAAAAATCTTTTTCACCCATGACAGGTTTTTTAGCCTGAGAAATGCAATAATGAATGAGTGAGGTCAGAATCACCTCTGACTCATTTTCATTATGTGTTTGATTTTGAATTAATTTTTTGTTTTGCATGTTCAGAAACTTTTTACTGCTGCCATTTTTGGGTGATGCCCCACATTTAGTTACATCACGTTTAGTTACATGTGGGGGTTTAATTGTACTTTTGTAAACCTAAATAATCATCTGTCTATTTTATTTGAAATAGAAAGGTCTACTGAATTAAAAACATGTATTTTACATATTAAAGGCATATTTTTCATTGAAATAACAAAAAAATCAAAAGTAGGCAGCACTTTCCAATTTCAAAAAATTCCCACTTGCTCACAATGTAACTATTGTTATAAATATCTAGGAACATTTAATAAGAAATTTAATAAGAAAGATCATCAACTGTTCAGTCATTTGGTAGATAACTCTGAACTCTTTCTGGTGCCTGTGGGGCTACCTGGGGAACAAGAAAGGCAGAGTTCTGCTCCCAGGGAGACACAAAGTCGTCATCATCATCATCATCATCACCATCATCATCATCATCATCATCATCATCATCATCATCATCATCTTCAACAGCAACAACAGAGGAATAGGTCAAACGATGGCAGTGACCCCATAGTCACTGAACAACAGGAAAGGGAACAGGAAATGCAAACAGTTACTGCACATTGGTGTTTTGGAGGAACAGAAAAACAATGAGCAGAGGAGAGTGAAAGTGATATGAGATGAGAGCTAAGCATGAGAAGACCATGCCGGTCCTTTGTGCTATGATACTTAGGGTGGCATTTATTTTATTTTATTTTATATTTTGATTTTTGGGTCACACCTGGTGATGCACAGGGGTTATTCCTGGCTCTGCACTTGAGAATTACTCCTGGCGGTGCTCAGGGGACCATATGGGATGCTGGGAATCGAACCTGGGTCAGTGTTGTGCAAGGCAAACGCCCTACCCACTGTGCTATGTGATAGCACATTAGAGTGGCAATTACTCTGACGCACAGGAAAATTATTTGAAGGCTCTAAGAAGAGTGATGAAAACAAACTTAGTTTCCAAAATGTCACGAGAGCCATGAGAATGAGTCAGGCCCATTAAAATAACTGAGGGCTTGTCTAACTCATTATAAGGTCCTGAAAAGACACTGTGAGATAACAATGAAACTGGAATCTATTTTGGAGGGAGAGCTAAGGGAAGGAACTCCAAATGTGTGTAAGTCTTCCAACACGATCTTAATCAATGGGCCAAGATGGCTTTATTTATTTATCACTTGATAATGTGCATAAGATTCCAATGGTAATTGGAATTTCAGTTGCACTTGGACTTGACTGTCTGGTGCTTACCCTCCCCCCTTCCAGAGCACAGTATTCTGTGATAAAATAAGTATTTACTAACAAGAGCTGGTCTGATTAGTTGTTTATCTTGAAAATGTTAGACCTGCTTCATGGCAATACACTATATCACTCTTTATATGATATACCACACTAGGAGAAATTTCTACAGACTCATGATCTAAATATAGAAAATATCATGAGAATATTTTGAGAAAACTCAGAGTAATGGCTAAATAATCTGAGAAATATGAATGTTCTCCAGCAAATTTAGAACCCTGGAGATCTGAAAGAAATGGAAACATTAGACTACTTACTTCCAGGAACATGTGCAAAGCAGAAGACAGGAACTGAGACTGCAGGAGATGGGACTTGCTCAGGGCTGGAATCAGAGACACCAGGGTGGCCAGGAGCCACAGGGTGTTACTGAAACTGTTGAGGGGATCCGGGCTGGGGGGAAGCAAGCGAAGCGCAGGGGCCAGGAGTTGGGAGGAGACCCCGAGGGAGGAAAAGCCTTGTGCAGCCTGAGTTATGGTCTAAGGGCCCAAGGACAGGGGTCACAGATCCTGGAATTAAATTTCTGTCTCTGACTTGACCTGTGTGACAAAGAGGGCCTTAACCCCACCTGGGGGCTGAGTGGACGAGTCTAACTCTTTGCATCTCCCTCTCTCAGCTGTTGACATAAACTTCTCCCTCCACTGGCCCTCCTAGGACTTAGGAACAGTGCCTGTGGCCGTTTCTAGCATTAAGTCTAGAACACAGAGTTCTCTGGAAATACGGGAGTGGTTCTTTGTCCTCAGGAGGAAGCAAGTTAGAGTAATTATTTTACAGTAAGAAGAGAAAGAGTTCTGTTTTGCTTTAAGCTCTAACCAGGCTTCTCTGAGCTTTTTCTTTTTTCTAGTTTCGGACGATTCCCTCTGGTGCTCAGAACTCTCCTTTGGGTCTGTGCTTAGAGATCATTCCTGACGGGGCTTGGGGGATTCTAGAGGGCCCCAGGGATCAAGCCCAGGATGGCCACATGCAAGGCCAGTGTTCCACTCCTATACTATTGCTCCAGCCCTCTGAGCTCTTTCTTGACTAGGTTTCAACCTTGGCTTCTAAAGACAGAGCAAGTGTGGCTGTATAATCTAAAAGTCAAAGCTTTAATCTTAGAAGAATCCTGTGCCCTTTAAAGTGCCTACCTGAGAAAACCTGAGGCTACCCAAATTACGAAGAGCTTGTTCCACAGCACTGCTGAGGCTAAGGCCCCTCTTGCAGGCTCTGTGGGAATGCAGGAGCCTGCGTTCCATACGTACAGTCATTAAACACAAACACTGTCGCATGAACACAATTCCCTTTAAGCTCTCTTTAAGCTGAGGTCTCTGACTCTACCAGGTCCCTGCTTCCCTCACTCCCTGCCCCCTGCATTCCTTTTAAAGCCCCTGGAACCCCCTGTTGTAATCAGAACAAGGTCAGCTCTATCCCTGCTCTTAGCAGTTATTGAATAAAATCTGCTTTCACTGATTTTAACTAAAGTCCAAATGCGTATATATCTGAAAATGCAGGCAATATGCAATATATATCTTTTTCTAAAATCCAATTTTTATTTGCAAATAACTATTGAGAAGCTCCATATATTTCTTCTTTCTCTCGAGGGCAGGGGTTCCCAGGCGATGCTTAGGGGTCCTGGAGCCCACTCTGGGCCACTTGGGAGGATGTTAGGACCAGAGAGGATGCAGAGTTCCTTGTGCCCAGTGATGTTGAGGTCCATAAGTTCCATAAGTGTCACATCAGGTGGTATATGCAGGCCTCCAGGGCTGTGTTTGTGTAAGAGGGACCATGTGTGCTGGGATAATTTGTATGCATCTCTCACAACCGAGCTGTTCCCCTGCCTTCAAGTTGCTTTTTTTCTCAATTATTATTTCTAGCATATGCTTCTATACACTCTGCTTTATCTGATTTGTATACTTAAATCCCAAAAGTCACTGTGCAAAAACAATGCTAGGATAGAGATCTTATGTCAGATGTAAGGATTAACTAAAATGGATGATAATTTTGTGTAAGGAAATCATTCTCCATAGAATTTCAGAGATGGCTGGGTTATTGAATCACAGCATAAATAATTTGCTACAAAATAAAAATGAAGCTGTTTATAAAATTAAACAATCTAAAGAGAAATATCTAGTATGTACAACTTTTAATCCTCCTCTAAGCTAGTTTTATATTATAAACAATTACATAATAGGGGGAAAATAGTAGAATGTAGGAGCATCTCCAGTTTTTCAATATTCTCAGGGTAGGTAGACTTTGGGGTAGGAATTTTGAAGCAGGCAAGATATTATTTCCAATCATGTGTTTTGTTTTGTTCTCTTTTGCAAACTCTAAGATATAGCAATTAAAACATTTTAAAACCAGATTATGATTTATTTGTGGGCTAAGCATCAGTTTAGTATATAGCAACTAGAGTTTCTTAAAAATATAAGAAACACTAGATCAGAATAGAATAAATCGGTGTGTATACTATGGGAAGTTCTGGTAGCTTAATTTACAAAATCTTGCTTCACTTAAACTAACATGTTTGTATATGGGCATTATTGGATGAAGATATGTTTTACATCATAGAATAAGAGCAAAGAAGTTCAAAAAATTCTCCTCAGTATAATTTCAAGAAAATGACAGTGCCAGTCTGAGCTCCTTCTTTGGAATCCTCTAGATATCTGACTGGGGTCATTCATCCAGTAAAAAAAGTTAGTGAAGGCTTATGAACTCTGTCAAGGTTGATACAGTCCTTGTACTGGGTCCAAGAATATTGGGGTGGGGCTTCTTGTTCTATTTGGTGTTAAACAAGAGAGGAGGCCACATCCAAACAATGGAAAACCTATTTTCTTTGTAACTTATATCTACTGCATTTGGGGAGAAAGCATGTGCATATATGGACTCTGGTATTACTAATGCAAATATTCCTGATTCCAAGAGTCTGGGAAACCATACAAAGTAAAACTTTTAGTGTGAATTAGTAGATCTTTTACTTGACACACAAAAGCTGCTCAATAAATGACAAAGGAGTGGTTGAATTAAGTGTCCAATTTGCAGTATGACTGACGAATGAGACAATTATGAAAGGTTGGGTTACCACTGTCAAAGCTGATGGCCAATTCAAACAGAAAGAGTCAAGTAATATTGCTTTGAGTTTAAATTTATGAGGGTGAGCTGAGCAATTATTAAAGCCAACAGAAAATATTAAAAATGAGTATTTTTTAAAAACTGTGTTTTGAGGACCATTGTAGCACAGTATCACAATAACACAAACATATGCCAAGCCTGAAAGTATGATAGAAGAGGCTGATTCACTGAGCATCTTTATAATCATGCAAATTTTAGAAGCATCACTTCATGCCAAGTGTACAATGTGATTAATTTGAAGGGAGAAGATTCTAGGTGAATCCTGAGAAGGGGGCTTCCCCCCGCTGCACCCCCAACAAGTACTTGTTTTATTATAGAACTCAACCCGTTTTTAATTATTTGCTGACAAGACATAATGGGAGATCAGACCAGCTGAAAGATCTCAGAAGACCTTCAAGACACACTAGTCATGCAAGAGTGCCGTGGTCAACCCTGAAACAGGGTTTTCCTGGTAGGGACTCAGGTTAAGAGAGAAAGTATTCCTTAAATACATCCAAATAAGACTTCAGAAGTTCAGGATAAGTTTAGGATAAGGTGTAATAAGCAGAACTTCACTCAGTAAAAGAAATTTGTTTACGAGAGACTTGAAAGCAAGGCAAAAGCAGAATTTTATTAATAAATTTTATTAAATGTATGCCTGAAGCATAGGAATACAATATGTATAAAATTCCATCACAAAAAGTAGAACTATCCTAAATTTCTTCAGGCTATGCAAAAAATTTTATAACTTTCCTGTCTCAATTGCCTTACTTTCCAGATAAATAACCTAAACATTTATGAATTCTTACCATAAGTAAAGATGTGCCTTTTCTTTTCTAAACTGTTAGGGTATATCCTTTCATTTTTTTACATATAAAACAATTGCTGGAGCAAAATCTGAATGGAGAGCAGTTGTGTCAATATTAATCATGTTTATGCTGTATCTAGCTAGCTATAATATTGATGATCCTCCGAAGAATTTAATTACTGCCAGTGTAATTATGTTTAGATTTTGACTCTGGCTTTCTACTTATGGAAGACATACATTTTCTTTATGGGGTTCTCTAACCACTGAGCTCTGATATGGAGTAATTTAGTATTCTCTCATATGAGTTCATACAGATGTATACAGTTGAGCATTCTCTCATATGAGTTATACTTTTGAAGGTAGTACAGTGGACAAGCTAACTTTCTCACTTCTTCCTTTCTTCTTTCTTTACTTTTGCTATCAAGAAGCATACATCTCAACGTCATAACTCTAAGCCATCTGATTTTTAAGAAACTTACCTAAATTATTCAACACATTTGACTTGCAGATGTGACACTGCATTATATAAGCACCTGGCTTTCAAACAAAGATTCATAAGAAAGGCAATCAGCTCTGCTCCAGTTGTATGTACACAAAAAGGCTGTTTAAACAGTGTCAACTCACACAGCTTTGGGATGTTTCATTTAATAACACTGCAAGACTGCCAAATGCATACGTAAACCAGATTCTACAAAGTGAAAAACAAACCTCTCTCATCCTCAAATTGCAACACCTTTTTAGTTTAATTTAAATAACTGGGAAAGCATATTTGTCTGAAATCCTATTTGATGTCATTGCTCTTGAGGTTATGCAAATTCCATTCTATATAACATTATGCTAGAGAGAAACATACCAAACAGACATACACACAATGGAAACATGCAGTGGAGTTGGGCTTAATGCATGAACAGTAAAAGTGCACATAGAAGAGGCCAAGCACATCACTTAATTTTATGCAGGCACCGGTCTGTACTAAGAGTCTGAAACACTGTAAGCAAGCCTTAAGCAAAGGAGGAAATGTAGAGGGGAAACAGAGCTGAGAAAAATGAGTAGGAAATGGGCAAGATGACTCGTCTATACTTGAACATCTGACCTGTCAGCTGGTCGTCGCCTGCAGCAGGGGCGATGCGAATGTAAGGTGTTGTAAGCTGAGTCACGATTATCGCAGCTATGGCAAAGGAAGATTCCCAGGTCAGCATGCATGAGGGAAGAAAAAGCCAGACTGAAGCTAGGCTAGCAAGGAGAATCTCGATCAGTATATATACATTGTCTCAAGTTTGTTCCAACAACAACAAACGAAGAAGGAAAAGAAAAAACCAACAACATAGCAAGATGGTGAATTTTCTGAACTCCTTTTCTCTTAAACAAGGTATCGTCAGACATAGAGATTTCTGACTAGGACACAGTTGTAAGCTTTGACTGAGATTTGAGGTAGATCTACTGAGTGGGGAAAAGGGTTTTTTTTAAAAAAATATTTAAAAAAAAAGTATCTTAAAAAAATAGTCCTAAAGTGAATAGTGTTTCCAAATGTTATTGAGTAGAGTTTATAAAAAGCCATAACTAATTTTGATGATCCAATCTCTAGGCGTTTCAAATTTATCAAGTTATTTAAAATTCTGTTGCTTATTTAAAAAGTCACAATATTTCATTTTTTGCTAAATTTACTTTTGTGAAGAACAGTATCTTCTCTTACTACAAACATTTTTATCTGGAGAAAATTGACTGTTAGCTAAATTTCATAGACAGCATTTTCATTGAGAGACTTAATTTTGTCACATGAAAGGGAACTTAAAAAGGTAGCTAAAAGTATCGGTTAAAGAAATAAAAACAATCATTGCCTTTGCTTTAATTGTCCTGGTTTACATGTGACCAGAGAAATTATTAAGATTCTTGGAAGCAGATCACGTGGGCTTCTTGGTTTGCTTGAACAGCTCAGCAGTTGTGTTTAGGTGGTTAAAATTTATGGCATAGATATTGGAAAAAAACAGAAAATTAAAACGTCAGTTCTAACATGATACAGCTGGAAAATGATGCAAAGAAAAAATATTGGAAATTTAAGAACAGGCTTACAGTAAAGATTACTAGTTTACATGGAACAGCCTGGGTGCTGTTAGAAATGTGGCAGTGAGTAAGGAAAATAGATCATCTACCATCTGCAGATGATTAAATCCAAAACTGCCGCTGCATAATATTTTGAAATATCCCTCTGCACCACTCATACAGCGCTGCTCCTTGTAACCAGACAACTGCGGCAACTGGATTTAAAAATGGGATAATCATCTCTCACACGTTATTTATGAAACCTTCCTAGTCTTGCTAAGTGAGATGAATAAACTAAGTTTGGTCAAAGAATGGAGAGCTCTCAAGGTATTACAGAAGGTAATTTTCTGGGAAGACTGATGCAATTTTATATGTGAATATAATTGTAAACAGCAAAATGTTATTTCCAAGACTTGTTAAACGTAACATTTGCCTGGATATAGACTACTAATAGCTCTGTGTGGTTTCTTTCCACTACCTATTGAAAAATCTGACTGCTGCATTTTGAGGAAAATTATGATATCCTGCATTAAAACAAACCAGAGAATCTATCCACTACCACTACCACCAAAGATAATCTACCGGAACAAAAGTTACTTGAAAATAGTGGTATTGGGTACAGAGCATTCCCAGCTGAAAGGCACGCTGAGACCTAAAACTCCCATAGAAAAAGTCAATGGCAAATACCAGGATGGATTTAAATACGGCCTTTCTGTTCTGTCTGGGAAATATTCTTTTTAACTCTTAATTTAAGATAAAAAATTTATGTTGCAAATTACCATGAAACAGGAGTCATCTGGCCCACGGCCTGCTTTAGCAAATAAAGTTTTATTGGAATACAATTACCTCTATTTACTTCTGCAGCAGCAATGGCTACTCACGACTGCAGTGACAATTAAGTAGTTCTTGGCAAAGATTTTTTGGCTCACAAAGTCTAAAAGGAATTTTTACAATCTACCTTTTACCTAAAAATTTGCTGTACTGTCTTAAAATAGCAATTAAAAAAATAAAAAAGAAGATCACTGAATTTGGTAAAATAAAGTCATCAATGCATTCCTGTGCTTTGGAGGTATTATCTGATCCTGACAAATTTAAAGTGCCCTTTAGGTACAAAGATGTGAATGGAAGAGTAGAAAGTTCACAGAGTATATCAGATTTCCTAAGTGCTATTTCAGTTGCATGTAGCAGGATAGCAGGGCCTTCTGAGACTTGATTAACTAGCATTTAACAATTTGTCTTGCATGACTCAGAGTGTTACTTGAAAAATGAGTTTGTATCAAATAAGTTTGGAAACAAAGTTGCACAAAATTAAACAGAGTCTATTTCCCTTACAAGCTTCTTTGCTTTTGTTTTTGGGCCACATGCAGCTGTGCCCAGGACTTACTTTGGCTCTTGCCTCATGGTTCACTCCTGGTGGGCTCAGGGGATATGAGGTGCTGGAGATCAAACCAGAGTCAGCTGAGAGCAAGGCGACTCCCTAGCCCTTCTTTGGGAACTTCTCAGGGGCCTCAATGTCATCACACCAAACAGTAAGATGATTTCAGGCCAAGAAAAAAAATCTCAGTGTAAAATGATGAATGATGAGCCCGAGAGATAGTACAGTAGATAAGGCATTTGCTGTGCTTGTGGCTGACCCGGGTTTGGTCTCCAGCACCTCCTATAGGCACTCCCCCTGGGCAACCCCGCACTGAGTCAGGAGTGAGCCCTGAGCACAGCCCTATAACAAACAAATGAAAACAAACAAAACGCCAAATGAGCGCTGGGGATATGGCTCCAAGGTGGAGACAATGTTGGGCTTGCTCGAGGCCCATCGGATCATTCTCAGTCTCCGAGCCCTCAAGCAGCATCTGTGAAGGAGCCAGCAACACTGAGCCTGAGCACTGAGCACAGAGCAGCAGGCTCGCACCTCCGGATAGAGTTCGCTAGGAGCTTCTCCTGGGGCCTAAACACTGTCAGGAAGGCCCCTATTTGGGGAAAAAAAGAAAGAGGAAATGCAAAATGACAAAAGTATTATATTTCCGCTTCTATTTCTATATCCATAAATGATGGTCAATTAGCATATATAAATGGCCTTACAATATAATTTGTTTTCTTGTGTATTGAATATGAGTAATTAAAATGAATCTTAATTAGCTTTACATCTCAAGAGACATTCTTTTCAGTTCTTTTATCACTGTATTTCATTCTGTAGCATTGTGGGCGAAAAAGGGGGATAGTTCTTTGAGCAAAACCATGAACAACAACAACAACAACAACAACAAAAACAGTCTAGAGAAACTTCTCAAAGAGCCTTGTGATTATAAAACGAAACATTCAAATTTCTGAATGTAAAATTGCATCAGAACAATAGAAATCCTTCAGGTTTTCTGAAGGTCTTTCAGCTAAGCATACATGTTTCTCAGTACAAATGTAAGGCAAATAAAACAATAAACTTAAACACAGTGAAAACATTTTTTTACACAGAAAAATGCATCTTAAAATATGACACTGTATGGTTGGTTTTCTCTGTGTGTAAGGTTTATAGACTGACTTATATAATATTTTTAGAAAGAATTTAGAATGAGTTTTTATTTTTTACTTTAAACTCCAGTGCTGTTAGCCAAATCATAGCAAGGAAAGGATTTAGTCAACATCTAAGGCTCTGCTTCTCTAAAGAATAAAAAATAATGTAATAAAACCTCCCTCAAACTTTTATGAACTCAAAATCCTTAAAATTTAGTCAGTGATATATTTGTGCATCTGTACTTAAAAGTATTAAAGATTAAGCTATGACTGACATATATAGGGGGCATTCATAATAATGTTTATAATAAATGGATATAAGAAAGCTCTAAAATAAATCCACTTTCAAGGTAAAACACAATACCATGTTAAGGAAATTATTTTATATAGGGGGCAAATGTAATATTGATGCAAAGTATACAGTTTGAACAGACTATATAAATAATAAAATATATTTCAGTTGATTTAACTTATTAGAGAACTTTACAAGATATGTAATTTATTACAGGACAGAGTTGGGCTTTCAAGTGTAACTTGCTCATTTAGAACTGATCATCAAAAGTTTTCCAAAACTAAGAGAACTATTGGTTCCTGCAGCCATATCAAAGGTATATTAAGGTTCAAGAAAATACACACACTATTAATAAATTATAGATGAATCAGGAGGTCTTAAGAAGATTCCAACTATAAAAAATAGAACGTGAATAAAGCTGGTAATAAAAATTAGACAAAGACAAGGATAGTTATGAGCTATCTTGTTTACTCTGCCATATAGATTAAAGGGTATCCTTTAAATTGGGAGGGTAATGTTCAAATATCATGATACTATGTTATTATTTGGCATCTCTATTTTTAAGCTCAAAGATGGAACTGTTTGTAAGTGTTTACCTGTATCCAATGATCACAACACAGTCACATATACCTATGGAAAGTCTATGTATATAATTAAAGAAAGGACTCTTACAAATACAGGCAGTTCCCTACGTATATGAAATAGGAAAAAAACACACCTTAACTTTTTTCCTGAGTCAAATTTTATGAGGTTTTTGTATTTGAGATGATTATTGTCAAAATAAACCATTAAATCCTGAATAAATTAAAGTTATAAATAGTATAATACATTTTGAAGCAACATACATATACCGAAAATTACAAGCTAGTTCTTTGTGAAAACAAATCCACCTCTATACATTTTTTTATAAAATTATTTTAGGATTTCTCTTATTAATAATTGTGGCAAAACCCAGAATATTTAAACTCTTAACTTCCAAACACCTTTCCTAGAAGGTACCAACAAATTTATTAGACCTACCTGAGTCCATTTTGACTAAGAAGTCAAATGGAATGAATTCTCATACAGAATCAAGAATTTCTAAAGATTTCTAGTCTGACCAGGAAAAAACAAAGCTAACAATAAGGTTGGTGAAGCAATGCACTGTCCAGTAAAGGTATATTACTGAATGTGTACATGTAGAACGTTCTATAATAAATCAGCATCAAATAGTGTAGTTTCAACTGGAAGAATATTTCCTAAGAATTTTTTCCTAAAGTATGATTCTGTGAGCAAAAATGACAATGCTATATGCTGAATATTAAAATGCGTTTCCTTTTTTTCCCCTCAAAGAGGGTATTTGGATAGAGTTTGCTGCTGTGTAAATGTTTGCAAATGACTCAAAAAATAAAAGTGGGAACTATTTAGTCAATCAGGTCATCTGATTGCCTAATCATCCTTTGGTGAATTGAAAAACAAATTACAATATTGATTAAATCTAGCTGATGAAAGAAAATAATCCAAATCACCATCTAATTCAATGTATTGTGCAAACAATCAACATCAGATTTCCTTATTTACTAGAGTGTTATTTCTGTAATTACTTAACTGTGTAGATTAACAGGATGACAGAGATTTCACTGTGTTCAAAGTAAACTTGGGCAGTCACCCAAAGTTAATGAAGAGGAAGACAGAAACTTTTACAATGTAATACTGTCACTGGCCAGAGGTTCTGCTGGAGTCCAAATCTTTGGGACCAAACATATTATGTGAGTGACCTTGGTAAGTAAATTAATCTTCAAAAATAAGCATTTTCTTCATCAGAAAAAAGAAGTATGAAAGTGATTTCAGAGCTTTAATCTGTGCCTAAATTTGAAACTGAATGTTTTTTTAGACCTCAAGAATATGCATTGAATTCAACAGAGAATATGAACATGTGAAATGATCAGTACCTAATTCAAGGACTACTAAATATTGTAACAATAGTTATTAGGCATTAAAACTCATGTGTACTTTTATTTATTACTAAGACAAGGAAACTCCATTAGGAACAAGTTATTTAAAGGACTAAATACATAAAACCAATATAAATAGATTCTCAGAAATAAAATTAATTGTGAATTCATGCAGACAAACAAAATACAAATGCGATGAGTATTCCTACAATGCCTGATATAACATAAAACTAAAAAATAGGGACCCTCTTCTCCTAAAGACTTTGATTCCAAAGGCCTTCTAACACATTTTGGCACCCAGAGCAGCTTCCTACAGCAATGCACTGGGACTGTGAGCTGGGCTACAACTCCACGCTGCCTGGGGATGGATCTTTCCTCTCCACCCTGTTTTTCTGCATGGAAAATGGCAGCGGCAGCAATATCCACGTGGTGAGAGCCACCTTCTAAGACTCCTAACCCAGAGATATATGGATTTTACACTTTGGGGCTCATAGGCAATCATGGGAAGTGGGTGTTACCGGCACACCCTCGGCCCAGATAAAGCCGGAGCTGCTGAGAGTGAAAGGGACCCTCTGCTCCTAAAGACTTTGATTCCAGAGGCCTTCTAACACATTTTGGCATCCAGAGCAGCTTCTTACAGCAATGCACTGGGACTGTGAGCTGGGCTATGCAATTTCTGGCAGAATTTTCCCTGGACTTTATACAGAAATCCAAAACCGACTTAACATCTCTTAATTGTCAGCAATGTGAAACGGTTCCTTTTTAGCAGGTCTGACTTTGGGGGGAAACTCCAAACAATAGCAGTGAGTTTTTTGTTGAAATATTGAAGGTAATCAAAGTAGCAGCCATTTCTCTGGACTGTGAATTAAGCAATAGCCCCACATGGCCGAGAAGAGGAAATATCCCTCTTTCCCGGTCGTTTCCCATTTTCGGGGAGAAACTCGGCATGGCGTCCACCATACTATGAGGCGCGGGAAGGGGGATGATGGAAGGAAAATAAAAAGAAAAAGGAAAAAGGGAAAAAAAATGAATTATGTACTTGGAGCAGTGGGGCTACATATCTCTTCATTCTAAGCAATGGAAAACTAATTATCAAATGCTTCCTTGTTAGTAGGGCTGTCTTTCTTGGGGGGAAACTCCAACAACAATAGTGAGTTTTGTGGTGAAATATGGAATGTAATCAAGGTAAAGAGAAAATGAAGTGAAATTCATCAGTTATGCAGTTGGGGGTGGGGGGCGTGGGCGGGAGGTATACTGGGGTTTTTGGTGGTGGAATAGGGGTACTGGTGAAGGGATGGGTGTTTGAATATTGTATAACTGAGACATAAGCCTGAGAACTTTGTAACTTTCCACATGGTGATTCAATAAAAAAAATTTAAAAAAAACCCAAAAAACTAAAAAATATTTGTTTTGCTACTCAATGAGAATTTTGGAAATGTAGATGAATGTAAACGATGCAGTCAAATTATGAAAGTTAAGACCATAAAAATATATTTATAATCAATAGAAATCAAATGACTGATTACCTTTGACCTTATTTAATCAATTTGGCTCTGGGCTGAGTGTTGCTTTCTTGCCGTAATTTATAAGCCAAATTACATTATATACTGATGGTCTCTAATTGAATGAATGGGTTTAACTACAAGTATTAACTTACAACACCCATTTGAATGTAGCCTTTTACATTTCTTGAAGCATTTCTAATGTTCTGATGAAAATCTATGCTGCAGAACTGACAAGAAGACATTAAAACTTGTCATGTTGTGCACATACCTTTCTTCTTCAAGAGACACTGTTAAGGGGATCTTATAGTGGTTGGGCATAGCTGCATCTAAATCTCATCCTTAATGACTTGTTTGTATTTGGAATTACAAACAGGCCTGAGAATAGGAAGTTCCACCATAAAATTACTCGGTTACTGGATTCAAAGAGACACACAATCAACGGAGGAAGCACATAGACTCTATTCTATAGTATTTTTATGACGATGCATTTGCCTGACAGTGGCAGGCATTAACTTATGTCTTTGTACATGAGGATGCACTGGACATACTACCATAGCTTATGTATAGCACTGTGGCTTAAAGACAAGTTTTGAAATAATATGCAAATTATTTTTATTTAAAGGGAGTTTTGAAAACTACTTAGAAGACAGATATTTAATTTATTTTAAAAAAGTACATGAAATACCATCATTAACTGCTATACAATTCTAACATATTCACACTTGAACACATTAATTTCGATGAAGTTAATATTTTAAGAAGTTTTGAAATACCACTGAAAATTAAAGGACATAAACTACAAGAGCATCCTATGATTTCAACATACCTTTTGTGGCCACTCGAACACAGTCTATTTTGGTTTCCTGTGTCAAATAAAGAGGGGGAATTATTATTCTAGTTGAAAACAAAAGATATGCACAGTTCTATTGAATACTAATAGGTTCACATTGCTATAAATGTGGTATAATCACATTCAATATTTAGTAATCAATCACATGGATAAACAAAAAGAATAAATAAGGTTATTCCTTGCGTCACACACAGGCACACTTTCGGGATCCAGTGTTGGTGGTGTTGAGCATTTCTGGGGCAGAGGATGAGCAAAACACCAAACAAAACTGTTTCTGATGGCCTGGCTTTCCTCTCACTCCTGGTGCAATGAATGAGACTCTGTGTCCCTTTTTACTGGCAGAACTCAAGATAAGGGTGATGTCAACTCATGCTGTGAAGGGGGAAATCATTATGGTAGTTTGAAAACTTGCCCTTCTATTTAAGGAGACTTTGTAAATCTAATAGAAACTATCTGGCTATTATCATCATGCTATAAAACCAACTAATTCAGCGTTGGTATGAGTGGAAAGGCACTATTTCAAAACAACTCATAAACAGTTTTTAGTTTGTTTCTCTCATACTTCTAAAGATGTTTTATAGAAAAAGATATCTAATTTAGTCACAGCTATTGGATGCATAAACATCCGATAGGAAATAGGAAAGAACATGCTGAAAAGATAGTTGTGAAATTTTTCAAATGAGCTAGTATATAGCTCTATTATTTCTTGTGAAATACATCTAATTTTTGGTAAAAAAGTAAAACCTGAGGATACAAAACAACCTGTTGAACATGTATTCTAACTATAAAAGTTCATTTTATTCCATAAAATACGTAGGTGAAATTATTCCAAGTGAAAACACACAAAAAGCACAATTTTTTATCTTACTAGCTTTACTACCACTACTACCCTATTTCATCTTATTCTCTGTTCACGTTAATAATTCTAAATAGTGTACATAAATAAATATCTATTAAACTTACCCCATTCGCTCTACTAGCAGCTTGGTAATAAATTCTGTAGCTTTTATGTGGGAGAAGAGGAGTATTCCAATATCCACTGTATGTCTTATTATCACCAATAGTAAAGGGCTGAGCAGCTTGGAGGCTGTTTGCTGGGAATTCTGCAGCAAAGTAGTACTGAGAGTTCAGGATTGAAGCATTCTGGAAGTGAATTGGCACTGGGTAGCACTTTAAGATTTCTGTTGTCTTTTTAGATCTGCGTGGGCGTTCTTCCTCAACAACTATCTGGTAGACACTAGAAAAAAAAAAAGGTACCATCAAAGAGTTTTTAATAATAACTGAGCTATCTTTATTTGCATTTACCCATGGGATATCCAAAATTACAAATCCTCTAATTCAATAATAGCACTGTAGCATTGTCCTCTCATTGTTCATCAATTTACTGTTTTTGGCATATCAAATACGCCACAGGTAGCTTGCCAGGCTCTGCCCTGCGGGCGGGATACTCTTGGTAGCTTGCTGGGCTCTCTAAGAGGGACGGAGGAATTGAACTCGGGTTGGCTGCCTGCAAGGCAAACACCCTATCCTCTGTGCTATCACTCCAATCAAGAAGTCCTTGGTAAAATGGACAAACACCACAGCATTTGCTTAGTAAAAGAGAAGAAAATATTTAATGTCCACCTGCAGAGTTCTCTTATCCCATATAATATGTTTTATTGAGAAAAATAAAATTCACCAAAATTTGTTTTAAAAATATGAGATTTCTTGTGTCTATATGGACACTGGGATGCTTTATTCACAAATAACTGGAGGTTAATATGCAATTAGATTATATAATAAATAAAAAGACATTAACTGTCAAGTTTTAAGAAAAAATGTATTATTTTCTTCAACAACGGCTATAAGAGTGCATGTTTTAACACATCAAAAAACAATGACTAAGGATTCCCCTTTTCTTACATTCCTCTGCCCTTCTCTTAACCATACTCAGTAAAGAGACAGAGATGATGTACAAAAAGTTAAGAAAAGATACTGGAATTTCAAAAGCTAACTTGCAGTTATGACAGTTTCTAAGGTTAATTGAATTATATGTAAAGGTACTATGGAAATCTGCATCCACTGAAGATGCCTCTAAGGATGGATGTTCCCATTAAGAAGCAGATCTTCCTGTGCCAGCTCTTTTTTGCCATGCTTCCCCCAACAATTTTGCTCTCTAACCAACCTCAGAAGAATGGGAGAAAATTCAAAGTAATGGAATTGATAGAATTGTACATATATATGTAGCACTGTAGCACTGTCCTCCGTTTTTCATAGATTTGCACGAGTGGGCACCAGTAACGTCTCCATTGTGAAACTTGTTACTGTTTTTGGCATATTGAATACACCACGGATAGATTGCCAGGCTCTGCTGTGCGGGTGGGATACTCATGGTAGCTTCCCGGGCTCTCTGAAAGGGAAGGAGGAATTAAACCTGGGTCAGCCCCACGGCAAGGCAAACACCCTACCTGCTGTGCTACTGCTCCAATCCATATAATTGCATATATATGGAATTGTATATGTACATGGAATTGTACACATATAATATACATGTATACACTTTGAGCCACATCCAGCAGTGTTCAGGGCCTACTCATGTCTCTGTGCTCAGGGATCACTCCTGGCAGTGCTCTGGAAAAATATGGGGTGTATAGTATCAATTCTAGATTGGTGACCTGTAAGAAAGGGCCTGACCTGCTCTACTATATTTCTGGTATCAGAAATGGAATATTTAAATTAAAATGTATGTCTTTGGAATGATTAACATTTGTGTGGTTGTTGGCAGTGAACAAAGTTTCTAATACGGAGAAAAGCTAAATCCTGACAGCATTTTCCAGAAGCTGAACCGAGATGACGTTCAAAGCCTAGAAAGAACATTTTTGATTTAATTGTTTTGTTTTTTGTTTTTGGGCCAGAACTAGTAGTGCTCTGGGATCACTCTTGTCAGGGCTGGGGGTCCATATGCAGTACGTGGGGTCAAATCCTAGTCATCCATATATAAGGCAAGTACTCTGCTTGTGTTATTGTATCGCTACACTACCTCCTTTTAATTACCATATCAGAAAGGCAGTAAGACTCCACTGAACAATATTGCAACCCTAAAGTTTATATAGGTATCACTAATGCAGAGAAAAAAGCTAACAGTCCTTCCCTCAGGGGTTCTTCTCTGTGACCTTTGAATTTTAAACTGGGTAAATTGCCTCTTTTGCAAGTACAACCCTTGACACATCCTATTACAGCAATGCAATGCAGCTGCTATTCAGTTTGTGATTCTGTCTAAATAAAACTCAAATGTTGTAGAACAGCAGAATGATTGCTTAGTAGATCGAGTGTTCCGTGGGCTCATAGTGTAATGGTAAAGTGAATTCTAAGCATAGATGGAAAAATTAAAAATGAAGAAATGACTCTTCCTTTCTAATAATATTAGAAATATTTTATTGGTCTGACCAGGCAGAAGTTCCACCAAATGTGTAGAATTCTCAATACATATTTCACATGAAAGAAAGTGTTTAGAAAGAATTTCTATAGCAAAGTGAGGAACATATACAGCAGGAAAGTAACCATTTATTCCTCCTTACTTTTTTTTCTGTTTTCCGGTACAGTGATTTAAAAACACATATGAAGTTCTTTGACACTTATTCCACTGAGAAGTAGGGCTGACCAAATATAGCGACAGCAAGGGACCAAAAGATAACAGAAGAGGGGCTGGAGCGATAGCACAGTGGGTAGGGCATTTGCCTTGCACTCGGCTGACCCAGGTTCTATTCCCAGCATTCCATATGGTCTTCCATATGGTCCCCTGAGCATTGCCAGGGATAATTCCTGAGTGCAAAACCAGAAGTGACCCCTGTGCATCGCCAGGTGTGACCCCAAAAAGCAAAAACAAGCAAACAAACAAACAAAAAACAAAAGAGAAGAGAAGAGACACTGACGAGGCTTCGGAGAGAGGAATGTGCAACTCCTGGCTCGTTCCCTAGGAAAAGTTGTTTGGGGAGAAGAATGTTATGAAACACAACCATCAGGATGAAGTCCCAGGTGCTGAACCTGCCATGCACAGAAGCCCTATCAAGAAGTGCCCAAGAGCTCAGAGGTGACAGTTGCATCACCGGTAGCCATGAGTTTAGGCCATCTTGGAAAGTCACACAACTGAGCCTTCAGATGACAGTCACTTGGAAGATCCCAAGAGGAAATTATCAAGTATTTGCTGCCCATGAAATCACACAATGAACACAAAGGTTGTCTTAAACTTCTAAGCTTCTGAGTGGTTGGAATATACTGGGTCTTAACTGGTATAAAAGGTCAAAGAGGAGCAAGAGGAAGGACTAAGGGCAAAGGTTGTAGTACAATCATATCTGACAGCAACAGATCAAGAAGTTTTAGATAGTATGTCATTAAATGTAGATGGCATTAAGTGTCGCTGTTCACTTGACACTGTAGGAGTGGGAGCATTACCATTTGTGTGTAGTTTATGGTCCAGATTTCATAACTGAAATTTTAAATAAATTTCTTAAGGTCTTGTTTTTAATCTCCTGAGAAATTAGATTACTTAGATATCTAAGATAAATTTTATATATACAGATTTTTTTCTTTTGGTGAGGGGAAAGGGTCGGACCACATCTGATGATGCTCAGGGGTTACTCATGGCTTTACACTGAGGAATTACTCCTCGTGGTGCTCCGGGTACCGTCTGGAATGCTGGAGATCAAACCCAGGTCAGCCATGTGCAAGGCAAATGCCTTATCTACTGTACTATTGCTCTATGCCATATATCCAGAATTTTTATTCAACATATAATAGTCACAAAATATAAATCATATGCTTAATAACTTGCTTCACAGTGGGATTATCTAATTAACAAAATAATTGTTGAAAATGATTTCCTTCTATCATTCTGCTTTTCTCATATTTGCATGATTATTTTTACATGGTATGCTTTTCAAAAGTTCACTGAAACTGTAACACCTGGGAAACCCATATACAGGATAAAGTGAAAATATATGAAGAAAAGGGTTGCAGATATTATTCCAAACAGTTAGTGATGGAATAATTTATAATATAGTAATACCCTGCCCATGGAGGTTCTAGTATTCCATTTTACTTGTGAGAAAAGTAAGGTCCAACATGCATATCTATTTAGTCTGGGGACAACAGCTAGATGTGCTCTTTATTTTTTTTAAGCATTATAAGAAAGGTTTTTATATTTAAAATTTTTTTAGTCACCGTGTATTACAAAGTTTTTCATAGTTCGGTTTTTAAGAATAGTGTTGCAATACCTATTCCCTTCACCAGCGTCCACTTCCTTTAACCAACAACTCCTCATCCCCCTTTGCCTCCCACCCAGCAATCTGCTTCTATGAGACACATTTTTTTTAGTAAGTTTCTGCACTATGGTTTACAGTACCGTTTACTGACAGGGTTTCATGCTTGAAACTTTGCCACCTCAGCTTTCCCCTCCTTCCAGTTGAATACTTTCCCTCACCATAATCATTGGCCCCTCACTGCCCTTTGTGTTAAAAAACAATGCTATTAGTGCTGTGAAAAAGGACTGGTTAAAGCACTTGTGTGGTGTCTGCCCACATGGACATCACCACTTACTCATCATACACACAAAGCGACACTCCATCCTTCCCATAATTCGTTTGTTTTCAGCATTGTGTTGACTTGTCATCATTTGTTACCTCAAGTGAGAAACAAATGGTAGAGCTTGATGACTTCTCTCATACATACCTGTGTTACTCATGATTTCCAGGAAGGAAACCTTCCTGGATTCTGAAATGAACCTGGATGCTCTATTCTCCAACTCCAGACCTCTCCTAGGATTTTCCATGGCAAAAGCACAGAGGAGCTTATCCCTGGTATTTCCCAACCAGCAGTTCCACATGTTTGCTCTACTCTTAAAGCACACATGGCCTGGTTTCTGTGATGACATAGTTATTTATGTCCTTTAATGAAAATTCTTTAAAGTTTTACAAGATCCTGTAGGAGGGCTGTCATTAGTCATTTCTCTGTCTCTTAATAGTTTGAAGTGGGTCATGAATTACACATTTTTTGAAAGCACAGTATAAACTGTAAGCAATTTTTATTTCATGTATGTATATATGTATGGTAGGGAAGAAAAACAATTAACAATTATACTTTGCCTCACTAAAATTTAATAACTATTTTTCATCAATTTTTAGAATGTATAAGAGATAACAGAAGAAATGACCAAGAAAAGGGTTGCGTGATAAGAGGATGCTGGTTAGATTATAAATTAATTCTGTAAAAATCACTGTATCACTGTCATCCGTTGCTCATTGATTTACTCGAGCGGGCACCAGTGAGACTTGTTGTTACTGTTTTTGGCACATCAAATACGCCATGAGTAGCTTGCCAGACTCTGCCGTGCGGGTGAGATACTCTTGCTTGCCAAGTTCTCTGAGAGGGATGGAGGAATTGAACCCGGGTTGGCCATGTGCAAGGCAAACACCCTACTCGATGTGCTATTGCTCCAACCCCCTGTAAAAATAACAATTAAATTTCCTTATTTCTTTAAGGAAATAAAAAAGAGGTGCTTCTGCTTTCTCTATGCCCTTCTCTTACTTCCGTCCCTTACCTCTACCAGTAATGCCAGTAAGTGTTATGTGTGTGTTTACTTATTTACTAGCTCAATGAGTAGTTTGAGTGTCTCTCTTGTGCCAGGCACTGCAATACTTTAACTTGAACAATGCAATGCCTTACATTCCCTAATGAAAAACATACTATTTTGTAATTTAAATGCCATCTAAGTAAATACGGATGAAAATAATTGTTCTAAGCAGCACTTTTATGAGGACTAGATGAAAACTCAAGAATTAAATGCTCATGTGATGAGTCCCGTTTTAGTCACTGGACATTAGTTACACTATACACTACACTCCAGATATATTACTTTTTAAATGTATACCATCTACTCATCTTCAGATATATTAAAGAAAGAACTAAGTTGACTCGAGCAATTTCAAATCCAAAATGTCTTTTCATCCTTGCTCCACAAGACAAATTAGATTTGCAAGCATCCAGACCTCAAATCTATTTGCTCTTTAATAATTTAAGAACTGAAAGGTCAAACAGCTCTTTTCTATTCCCGTTTATCAAAGTCCAAGCACTAATGAAAAATAGCTAAATCCTATCTGCTGCTCAACTGCCATGCTTCACTGTCTCTGTGGGGGAAATGAACACATTATTGGCACCTAGGTCAATGGTACCCTGAAAGAATTTTATGGCAGATGTGTTTGTCACTTGTACAAATAACATCATTTCACTAATGAATTTCACAAAATCTTTCTCAACACACTTTTGATTTCAAAAGAAGCTCTGAAAATCTCTCTGAATGGGTGTTCTTTTTAGAAAAATAAAATATGACTTAAAAAGACAATTCTCAAGGATGGAAAACAGAGGCTGACTATAGCTTAGTGTGCAGAATTAAAATTTTATTATCCTTTCAAGTGTTACTCATGCTCCCTCTGTTTATTAGTCATACCTTTCCTAATCTTGCTCCACCTCTATTCTGGAATTTAAAGCACCATGAAAACTTCCTATGACGTTTGCAGTATGAAAGCGACAATCCACGGAGAAGATAAATCCACCAAAAACGTGACATCACTGTATCAGAATTTCCCTCTGGAATGATATTTAATTTAAACTTTAATGTATGATATATTTCTATATAACTAAAAACTCTTTTTTACAAGGTGAATAAGAAATCTGAATTTAGGTAAGATAGCACATGAAGTATAAGCTAAAAAAAAACATCTGAATGTCTTTCATGTACTTTGTCTAACTTGAAAGTTCATATGTGATAAAATGTTCTTGGTCTATTCTGACTTTGAAGATTTTGAGAGGAAGCCTGTAAGAGATCGAAACTGACTTTAAAAAATTTATCCTACTTCATTTAAAGATTAAACCCAGAGTTGTAAGTCCATTTTACTCATCCACTTATTTCTATTTCCTATCAGCATAAAATATTGGAGGGTTATACGAATGAATGACAGAATGAGAGGCAAAGAGGAGGCAGCAGGGAAAAAGTAATGATCCATTTTTATTGGTGCTTTTGCAAATCTTTTAATGTAAGCACTTCTGATCACGTCAAGAATTTAGACTATTGTTCATTTTATGGTATGTAATAGTGCATTTCAGTTTGACTTGCAAGTTTTGGTAAAAATAATCTATCCTAAAGGCATAAGAAGTGGTGATTAATAACATCTTTCTGCATATTAATTTTTTGGGGGGTGGTGGGAGGTGGAAAAGGAACTACAAAGTAAAGCATTCAAGATAAACGCATGGTCAAGCTCACACATTAACAACACAAAAATAATTTTCCTTTTGCTCTCTTCTCAAAAAATAGCTGGTCCTGAGGTAATACACTGGGTGAGGCACTTGCATGCATGCATGTGGCTGACCTGGTTGTTCACTGGCACCCTATCCAGCCCCCCGAGTCCACCAGGAATTATTCCTGAATGCAAGGCCAGGAGTAAGCTCCGACAATGCCAAGTGTGGCCCCAAACCAAAAATTATTAATAATAATAATACCTATCATCAGTTACTGAGATGACAACCTAATTCAACAACCTGGCAAATCTACATTTTTAAAATATTGTTGAGGAGGGGGAGAGTGTGATGGTAAAAAGTATTATTATTAGTTTAAATTAGAAAGAAATAAAAGAAGTGAAATTTAATTGTTTGTACCTGACTAGGATTTTTAGAATTTTTTCATACAGTTCTGGCTCTAAGCATAGCTGACCTGATATCTAGTCTCTTTCAATAAATCATGAATGAGAACTGATAACAGTGTTCACCAGTTAAGTGCTGCAGAGCATAAGCAGATTTGTGGCATTGAAAACTGCATGTTAGTAACTTTAATTTCTCCTTATCCTACTCAGATCTAGTAAAAAAGTGAAAAATTGCTGTGGGATATTAACGTGGAAGCAAAAATATCGTATGTATTCTGTCTGCTGTACTATCTTACAAGGAACTTGACTGGCATCTGTTAGTGAGCACCTCACTGTGTGTGTCTGTGTGGGTGCATGCAGCCCAGTACCTGCCGCTCTGCTAGTCAGTGATAAAATCTGACTTAATAAAATATTAATTATAGCTGAAAGGTTGGTTGAGAAATATGAACTCAATTACAGTTTCATTATGTGAACAAAGGGCAGAGAGGAAAACTCTTTGGTTAAGGAGGTTTGGGGAGATAAAAGGACAACTACAGCCTTAGCCTCAGCAGAGAAGCAATGACAAAGACCACCTGTTATTAATCTTCACAACAGGAGGCAAATTTCAAGTAAATTACTCCTAGATGGAACATCTTTAAGAGTGATTTCTTCCCTGTTTAACAAGTAGATGGTCTTTATTTTGCATACTCTATTATACTAAGCTTTATCAGAATGTAATCACCACAATTTCAAAACAAAATGACTATGAAATTATAGTTCAAGTTTAGCAACTATTATTAAACATGTTCCCTTAAATAGCCTTAGTGTTCGGAATAAAAATAGAAATATAATACTATTAAGTTCATGCTAAGTCTCTTTTTTCTTTTATGTTTGTATTGTATTCAGCTCATACTCTTGCAGTCTCTAACAGCAGTGATGAGTTGCAACAAACGCCACATTGCAGAGGCAGCCCCGAAGTCAGCAGTGCTGAAGGAACACAGACTGCCTGTCCCATAAGGCACAAACTGGGTTCTACCCTTGCCGCCAAATTATCCACTGACAACTAAGAGCCCCTCATGTTCTAGTAATTATGGTAGTATATCAGTCAAGTTGTGACAACAATGAATGAGAAAATAAAGATTTTATTCACACTTCCTACATCCTTCCTTTCTCCTGTGTTTATTGTGCATTAATGATGATAAATACATGATAATACATGGTGTGCCAGGCATAGGGGAAGGATAAAAGAGGAATCAGGCACAGGATACTCCTGTTCTTGAGAATATCCCTGTCCAAGGGAGTTTGGGACACATCGCTCCCATGAAAGAAAGCCTGCTTGACCAAGTTCTGATAAGAATCTGTTCCAAGTGCAATGGGACAAAGGAGGAAGTACCAACACTGACAGCAACATATTCAGAACTTCAACTTAGCTGAGGGCATTAAGCTCAGCATCATGTACAGATACTCCTATAGCTAGCAATACCCCAAATATTTTTTTATTGCCTATATCTACTGGCTTACCCAATATTAAAACTAAAACACAGTAAAAGCGATGAGGTTATGTGGTGGGTAAATTGGGCCAAGTGTATAGTAAAGAATAAAATCTGTATTTTTAGTAGGATGAAGAATGAAATAAAGAATGAAAATAAAGAATTAAATCTGTATTTTTATATTTAATAAAATTTCCAAGGGAAATTTATTACATACAAATGTGGATTTATCCCACTTCGCCGTGCCTGCCGCTCCAGTATGACCGAGGAGGACAAGGGAGCTGCTTTGGACACCAGCAGCCCACTGGACAATTTGCAGTATGTGAACTGAGCGTTTCCGCCAGGCCGCCCGTGCGGGGGCCCGGTATTTCTCTAGGTTTTCCCATCTTATGAGCACCATAAAAGGGTAAAAGATTGTAGCAATAGAATTTCAGGCAGAATTTTCCCTGGACTTTATACAGAAACCCAAAACCATGTGGCCGCTGCCACAGCCGCGTGACCTAATGTCATCTAATCATCAGCAATATGAAATGATTCCTTAGTAATGGGTTGGACTTTGGGGGGACCAAAAAAGGGTAAAAGTTTGTAGTGATGTGTAATTTCTGGCTAAACTTTCCCTGGACTTTATACAGAAACCCAAAACTGCGCGGCCGCTGCCATGGCAGCGCGACCTAATATCATCTAATCATCAGCAATATATAATGGTTCCCTCTTAATGGGTCAGACTTTGGTGGGAAACCCTAACAAGAATAGTAAGTTTTTTGTTGAAATATTGAAGGCAACCAAAGTGGTAGCCATCTCTCTAGATTGAACTAAGCCATACACCCACCACCCACGCCAGCTGAGAAGAAATATCCTTCTTTCTCGGGAAGAAACGCGGCGTGGCATTAACCATAGTATTATGTCCATTAAGTTGACACGGACCTGGTGGCATGGGAATGGGATACAAGGGAATAAAGTATTATGTACATGGAACAGCGGGACGCTGGTGGAATCTCAAGCCGGGGCCGATACCAGCTCACTACTTTTGGTTCCAGAAACTGCAGACTTTCTACCAGACTATCAACTAAGCCAGAGCCCCACGCCGGCTGATGACGGGAAATAACCATCTTTTTCGTTTTTTTTCCCTTTGTCAGGCAGGGTGGTGATTACTAAACAGGCGTGAACTCGGTGGCGCGGGACGAGGGGGAAAAAAAAATAGAAAAGTTATGTAACAAACAGCTGGACTTAATATCTCTACATTCCTAGCAATGGAGAACTATCAAATGATTCCTTGACAATAGGACTGTCTTTTTCTTTTTGGGGGGAAACCCCAGCAACAATAGCGAGTTATGTGTTGAAACATAGAATGCAACCAAGATAAAGCGTAAACAAAGTGAAACTTATCACTTACAAGGGCGGGGATGGGGGGGCGGGAGGTATACTGGGGTGGTTGGTGATGGAATAGGGGCACTGGTGAAGGGAAGGGTGTTTGAGTATTGTATAACTGACATAATCCTGAGAACTATGTAATCCTCCACATGGTGATTCAATAAAATAAAAAAAAAATAACTATCATTAAAAAATGTGGATTTATAATAATGTATATCTCCCTTTAAAAATGCTACAAAGGAATGCTACATCAATAAAATTTTAATAAAATATGAAATTAAACTTAGGGAAATTACTATTAGGATGCAGAGAGTCTTGACCCGCGCACCTGGCTATCTTTCCCCGGGCCCCTTGGAGGGGACGGGCTCCAGCTTCCCTCCCCGCCCCAAGCAGAGCTCCCAGCACCAAAGACCTCCGGAACCTAGCCACAACCATGTTCAAGGCCCCTCTCCACACGTTCAGACAAGCCTCACACGTAAAGGTACCGGCAGAGGAACCCAGGTGTGTTGTAATCCCATCAACGGACAACATACAGAGACTTAAAAGCAAGCTCCCAGAAGTGATATCTTATAACCTTCTTCTACCTCTGAGAGAAACTGGCAAGCTACTGAGAGTTTCCTGCCCACATGGGAGAGCCTTGCAAGCTTCCCATGGTGTATTCATATGCCAAAGCCAGTAATAAGCTGGGTCTCATTTCCTTGACCCTGAAAGAGCCTCCAATGCGGCATCCTTGGGAAGGCCCAGTAGAGAGAGGCTTCTAAAATCTCAGGGATAGGACGAATGGAGAGGTTACTGAGCCCGATCAAGAAATTCGAAGATCAATGGGATGATGAATTTGAATGAAAAAAATTGAATTTGAATTAGGAAAATTAAAAGCTGGGGCTCAAAAGACAGTACAGTGGATAGGGTTGTCGCCTGGCATGTGATGAACCTGGGTTCAATCCCTGGACTGAGACCTGCCTGTAATGATCCCTAAGCATAGAGCCAGGAGTAAGCTCTGAGCTCTACCAGGTGTGGGAAGGGAGGAAGGGAGAAAGGAAGACAGGAAGGAAGGAGGCAGAGCAAAATAAATTAAATCAATAGTTACAGACAAATAAGTTCTTGTCTTTAAATTCCCTAGGCCATTTCCGGTCACTCCAACCAACTGTGCAAGCAAAACCACTAGAGTTCCAAATATTTCCATAAAACTCAAAAAAGCTGCAGGAAAAGGCATTCAGGAGCTCAGAAGTCACATTTGTCTGTTGTCAAGATGACTGAAAGGAGTAGGCCAAGCTCTAGCTTGGATCCCTGACCAAGTACTGCAGGCTTGCCACCCACCCGCCTACCCCAAGTCCCCTGAATTATGCTGAGTGCAAGCCCAAGAGTGACAGAACTGTCACCCTATTTCAAGCCTCTGAGGCTCCTGACAGAGCATCACAGGGCAGAAAAGACTCCTGTGTGAGTTATTTCAATTCCCACAGTCCCATGACAAGGGCAGAGGAAAAAGAAGGGAGTCCTATCCCCTTCAGGTGGAGTAGGTAGGAAAGAAATACGGTCAGACTTGGTCTCTGTTCCCCTCCACTTCAGTCCAGCTCTAAGACAAGCACATTTGGAATAATTCTACCTCCTCTAATTATGCCCCAGAGCCATGGTGTCTCAGGTTTCACCCTCTATTTGATATCTAGTATAGTCAAAGTCAAAGTCAAAATATTCTAGAATGTTCTGTGGTTCTGGAGGTGGTGATCACAGTAGCATTTAGCACCAAGGGCCTGCCTGTCCACAGCTGTCACTCAGCTTTGCTTTCTTCACGGAAGACCCAGTCAGTGTGGGGCCTGACTCTGCCGGTGCCCCTGCCCAGCAGGCCCTGTTGGTAACACCAGGTGCAAATCTCATATAAAGAATTCTTCAGAGGAGATTAAGTTGGAGAAAAGAAAATTTGAAAAATAGGGGAAGGAAAGCTATGCTGCATATTTTCATGCACAAAAGTCAGTTTGAAATGAAGTTTGAGGGAAAGCTAAATTAAGTTTCATTGTATAAATGCTCAAATACCTTGACTCTATTATTATTATCTTCCCCTGCTGTTTTAAAGCTTCTTTTCAAGGGTTCTAGAAGAACAAACTCAGTTTCCAAAATGAATTTTGAAAGAGATGACTGACATTGTCATTTTAGAAACAACATTAATAAAAATGATCTTTGTTTCCTGGCAGTAAAACAATCATAGTATTATTTTTAAAATATACTAGAAATCACCTAAAATCAGGTGGGGAAGAATGGTGGTGGCATAATAAGGAATTTAGAATTTTTTGTTAACAAACACTGTATCGATTTTTCTTTAATCAGTAATAAATAAGTCGATGCAATAATGAAAAAATCTGAAGGAATGATATTTCAGTCTTTGTGATTATATGTATTCCAGTGGCAAAGGGGGAAATTATATTATAAGCCAGATTTATAGCTCCTTTCCTTTTCTCAATCTTAGCAAGGAATATTCCTTTGAAGGATTTGGAAGTGGGCAAGGGGCAGAGCTTCACACGTGCAAGGCAAATGTTCTACTGATGCCACATCTCCAACGCCATGAACCTTTTGAGAGTTAGGACAACATAGGATTTCACAAAACATATTTAAGACATTCCTGCAGTTTTATTTGTTCAAAAATAAGAGGGAGCTATTAAAACTTCTCATTTCAAATGCATGAAATACTTCTAAGCATTTCAAAAGCACTGGTATTTTCTTTTTGAGTCTTTGGATACTACTGAAAATGGTGAGATAATAGAATTTATGTATCAACAAAAAGTATTGATTCATCTGGTTAAAAAAATCAAATGCAGTCCAGAAATTTGTTTATTTCAAGTTCTTCAAAACTCAATTTTTATTGCTCAACATAGAACACGTTTTGATGGGGATAACTTGATAAAAATAAAAGTCTTAATTTAAAAATAACAAAGACATAATGTATTCCAAAATCTTATGTTACCCAAGAAAAAAAGAAAGAAACAGAAAACAGCATCTGAATTTTGAGAATTTAATGAAGAAATAAACCCCAAAGTTTCCAACCACAGTAATTTGAAAGAAGAAGTATATGTTTTCCTCACACTAGAAGTAACAGTAAAGTATATTAATTTGATGAACTACCCATGCTATGGGGATAAACAAAGTTATTGTTTCCCTTTGGATCCCGAGTGACTAAGTGCCGAGGGAAAGAGAGCACTATGGTTTCTAGGAAGGGTAGATTGAACAAAGTTTTGGTTTTGGAATAGTCACTTCCTCTATCTAACTTTGTCAGACCTTTGGTCCTTCATCTGTGAGTGGGAACACTAGCATCTAACCAGTAAGTTCAGTTTAGTACATAACAGCTACTCAGTGCAAGTAGCAACACTTATGCACTTTTTTTTTTTTGGTTATTAGTATGATCATTCTGCTCAGAAGAAGGTAATGGAGGGATATTATATAGGATTTAGATTTTTTTTTGAGCATGGGCAGAAGAAAAAGGAGTACCATATTACTTATAGGTCCTTTCAAGTCAGTGAGAAATTAAGAGCTTTCTTAGAATGAGAAAATAACATCTGTGCTAGATGCTTCTCTGACTCTACTTACATAGCATTAATTCCACTCACTACCCCTTGAGGAAGACATTATTATTACATATTATTACTCAACTTACACAATCTTTCCCAGATAGTAACAGCAGGAAAAAACAAGGGCCAAGGCTTAAACCTAGGAAGATTGGTTTGTGGAATGCATGCATTTTTTATGGTTCTTAATATCTTTGATTTACTCCCAAGAAAAAAGTTATCTTTAATATTTTAAAACCACTCCAATTGACAATGCCTTCCTATTGCCATGGTATTTTGATTTACATACATTCTTTTAAAACACTGATGGTTCTGGGGGTGCTCAAGGGAGATACGCCACCTCCCTTGCAGGTGCCTGGGCAGAAGTGTGTATGCAAACTTCATCAACTACCACAATCAAGGGTGCAAACACTGCAGCTAAGTGTGGGCAAATCTGGGGCAACAAGTCACCATAACAGTAACAAAGGGAAGGGGGAAAGTAGGATTTTGTAGAAAAAATGCATCATATTAATGCCAAATACATTTCTTAGCATTTACATAAAACAAAACATGGGTTAGTACTAGACACAGATTTTATTTGACTTAAGATTTCAAGGTCAGTTCAAAAACTCAGTTCAGAAAAGACACCTGTACTTCTCTACTCACTACAGCACAGGTCACGGTAGCCCAGCAGGAAATAACCCTAGTGTCCAAGAACAGATGACTGGATAAAGAAACTGTGGTCCATATACAAAAAAGAGAGATGAATTCAAGCAAGTTGCTGCTATGTCGATAGATCTTGAGAGTATCATGCTAAAGGAACTTAATGCTAAGGAGAAAGATAGATACAGAATGATCTTTCCTATATGCAGGATAAAAGGTAGTAATAAATGGCCATAGGCAACAGAATCTGAGAACTGGCTACAAACTGAGCTATTACCACAGTGAGGGAGTTGGGGGTTGCCGGAGTGACATAGGGTGACAGGGAGGTGCTCTAGTGGAGGGTTTGGTGTTTTTGGAACATTGCATGCATGAAACACTATAATCAACAATGTTGTAAATCATAATGTCTAAACTGTCTCTGTCACTGTCATCGCATTGCTCATCAATTTGCTTGAGTGGGCACCAGTAACGTCTCCATTTTGAGACTTGTTGTTACTATTTTTAGCATATCAAATACGCCACAGGTAGCTTGCCAGGCTCTGCCGTGCGGGCGAGATATTCTCGGTAGTTTGCCTGGCTCTCCAAGAGGGGCGGAGGAATCGAACCCGGTTGGCTACGTGCAAGGCAAATGCCCTACCTCTGTGCTATCGCTTCAGCCCCATAATGTCTAAAATTAAAAATAAATATTCATTCACATAAAAGAGGAGTTAAAGGAAGTAATAATTAGAAATTATAAGGATATTGCTAAAAGCATAGAATAGAAAGCATAAAGATCAATATAATCAAATTGTTAATTACTAAGCAAAGAGACATTAGAGTTTTACTCTTAATTTATGACTTTACAAAGAACAATGCTCATGAAAGCATACTGCAAAAAGCAGAACACATGTTTGATGCTAACTTTAAAAATAAAGAAAAATCCGGAGTTCACCAGATGGACCAAGGTCACACAACATTAAACACAGTCTAGATGCAAATCCACTGCTTCTGCTTCATGCGGTGCTCTTTTAATTCATAATACCTCCTTTCTGTAAAATGAAACCCTACGAATCATTTACATGAGATGAGATTCCATTCATCATAAGTTAGACCTTCAATCCTTTGGATGGAATCCAGACAGGACCATCCATGGAAGTCGCCTCCAGCCTTATCCCCAACAACACCCCTTGTGTGGGGCAGGCCACTGGCAACACATCACACACCCAGGAAGAACCATTAGTTTCCCTTCCAGAAACCACATGATCCATTTTCTTCCTTTAGGTCCTTGCCCTAGTGATTTAGCTAAGAGACAAACCCCATTATATTGTTGCTTCATTAAAACTCTTTTAAAAAGTCCATTCCCTTATTGAAAACTAAAACAACAAGAATCAAAGGCTATGCCTGGGTCAGAGACAGAATTGTAAATACAGAGTTAAGATCAAAGCATACAGTCCTTGCTCTGAAGAGCCAGCAGTTTGGCAAAACAAGCAACCACCATATGATATGAAGAGTTCTTTGTGAGCAAGGCTGGGCATTACCATGGAGAACAAAATTTTCCTTACCACGGAGCCAGAATATTCTCTGTGGGAAAAGATTTCTGGGTTATCCACCAGAGGGTGATTGAAATAAAAATGATAGGAAGCAAGTGGGTGTATGACTGAGTAAGTGTATGAATGTGTGAGGGTGTATGACTGTGTGAGAGTGATATTTATGTATGTGAATGAGTTGTGTGCACGGGTATGAAAGAATGTGAGTGTATGTGTTAATGAATTTGTGAATTAGTGTGAGTTAATTGTGTGATAATTGTGTGCGAAGGCTATGTGACTGTGTTAATGACTTTGTGAGTGTGTTAATGTTATATGAGAGTGTGAATGGTATACTTGATCAAGAATGAGTTAGCGAATGTGTGAGATGTATATGTGAATGAGTTATATGAGAAGGCATGATAGGTGAATAAAAGCAATTATGAGAGTATATGAGTGTGTGTGATTGAGATGGGTGGTAGGAGGGGGGGCGGGGAAAGGTTTGCTATTAAGGAAACAACAGTGCAACCTGCAAAGCCTCAGTACATAGTGTCTGTTTACATGGTTTCAGCAGGAACTAGGCTTGAAGGGGAAGCTGACCCAGAAAAAAGGTGACTAGATGCTAAAACCGGCCATCCAGAGAGGCTGAAATTATCTTGAGGCAATGGCAAAACAGTGGTGGTAATGGCAAAACTTTTGGGCCACACTTGGCTGTACTCTAGGCTGATTCCTGACTCAGTGCCCAGGAATTACTCCTGGCTGACTTAGGGGGCAATATGGGGTGACAGTGATCGAACACAGGTCAGCCACATGTAAAACAAATGCCTCACCTGCTGTACTCTCTCCAGCTCTAGTGATGAATTTTTAAGCAGGAGAGTGAGAGAATCTTGAAGGCACAGTGTGGAGCAAATGGAGATCTAGAAAGGTAAATGTTTGATTAAAGAGGCAGTGATAGAGCATGGAATTCTTTAGTGATGCTGAGAGGTGATAAGCAGGTAAGGTTTCAAAGGAGTCAGTGAAAGAGTCCAAGATTAAGAGACCTTCCTGAGAAAAGCTGAATTTCTAGAAATGCCTTACTGAAGCAGTCTTTCTGAGTTCTGATTTATAAAAAAAATAACAGATTGATTACAGGGTAAAGGTAGGGTATTCCTTTATGCTTCTGCATTATAATGAAGGATCTTGGGAGTTAACTTCAATTTAGAGCTAAATATGAACTTATAAATTCTCGTTCTTGATATGCCTGACTAGTTAAGAGGAGGTTTTGAATCTTTAGTATCTTACCTTAAAAGTTTTAAGATTAATTTCTTCTGCTTACAAAAAAAAGATAAGGCACAATTCAATAAACATTGCATAGTAGTTTGAGGTACTCTGATATCAAATTAAGAAAGTTTTTTCCTCACTTTTAGCATTAAATAGATAAATTTAATTAATATCCCTGAGTGCTGGCCAGACCTTATCATGTGCATGACTGAACTGTAATTACTAGGGCGTACCCTGCTGTATTTCTTTATTTCCTCTTCTCTGAGGCTTTGCTAAAGTTGCTTCTCTTTCAGGTGGGTTTACATCAGCTTTCCAGTTTCCTGAGTGGCCGCACTTACTTTTGCATAGGGATTCAGCTTAAATATGACACCCTGTTTCTCTTGTTGAGAATTCAACATTTGACAGATAACGACAGAATAGCCTGGACTTTTCTACACAACATAGATCACCAAGCTAGCACAATGATTTGAACTTAAGGGGGAGTAAATTAAGTTTGGTAAACAAATGAAGACTAAATGAGGGCAAACCAAATGTCAACTCTAACATTCCTCTTTCCATCCCTCCCTCCCCTTCTCTCTCTTTCTCTTTTTTCCTTCTTGCCACACCCAGCCATGCTCAGGCCTTACTCCTGGCTCTGCACTCAGGGATCATTCCTGGCAGGTTGGGAGACCATATTTAATAAGCCGGGTCGACTGCATGCAAGGCCAGCGCATTTCCCTGCTATACTATCTCTCTGGCCCAGGACTTTCAATATTCTAAAAGGCAATCATTTTAGGTGGGTACCACCAATAAAGCTCTCTAATAAATGTACCACCTCTCCCTGGCGGGGGACAGAAAACATCTTTTTGGATGTGCATCCCTGCCTAGCAACACTCAGGTGCCCAGGGGCCACTCCTGGTGCTACCTGGCCAATGTGGAGGACAATTCAATGTCCCCACAGCGATGCAATGCTGTGCCGTGAACATGTATGCAATCTATAGTGTGCCTCCACCCCTCACAAACAGGATTAGGATTTCACATGAGGAAAGTGGCTGGATCCTGTGGGTGACTCTTTAGCTCTGGAAGTCAGGGGCTTTAAGCAGTGTTATTTGCCTAGAGTTTAATTCGTCAATCTCTCAGAACATGTCATTTTTTTCTTATGTGAATATCATTTTAATGCTGTTTAAAAAAAAAGTTTGAAAGTGCAAGTGAACCCTCTATAATCAAATCAATTAGGCTTTGTCCAAATTTACCGGATCCTCTCTTCCAGTGCTCTCAGTCTTTATCTACAAGCTTTTAGAAATTCATTCCCTCAACTCCCTGGAATCAATAATTCTAATTAGAAAACACAGAAATTTCTTTTTCTTTCTGTGTGTGGGCCACACCCAGCGGTGCTCAGGGTTTATAGGTGCTGAGGATCAAACCTGGCTCAGCAGCGGCTATACTACTGCTCCAGCCCTGGAAACCCAGCAGTTTCTGAGAGAAAAATAGCATAGAATATTTGGGCTTCCTATGGCAATACATTGTTCAGTTTAAGACACAAGCAAGTTTTGGTTGCTCTAGGTTGACAAGTGAGGCTACTCCTTAATTATTCCACTGTTAACATTTACAGAAGGTCCAAACAGATGCATGGAGAAGCAGCATGTAACTCTCTACGGAACTTGCCAGTAGAAATTGATAACAACCTGTATTCTGCCTCCTTACCCTAACGGGCAGTTGGGTTGCTGGTGAGTTTGGTGAAGGATGCAGAGCACTGTACAGTCTTACCTCTGGGAGACGTCACATGTGATGCATGCCTGCCACTGTAAACAGACTTTCATGTAATCATCTCAAATATCTTTTCATAGAAAAGCATAAATTTCTTGGGGGCAGAGGGAGAAATAATAAGATAAAAATGTGGGTCTGCCTTAGCCGTAGGCGAGAATTAGCCACCGTCGGCTATAAGCAATATTTTTTGGAACTGAGAGAAGCATTTACACTCTGACTTTCAATAAGGAAACATGCAAGAATACTTTCCGAGAAGACACTGCACACTCCCTGATACACACAATAATGAACACAAAAGTGTTCAGCACAGGCTCAGGGAAAATATCCTTGTCCCCAGTTCTACCACCCAGTTATAGGACACTTCTAGTTCCCAGATTAGTCTAGTTTACAGTCCTCTCCAAACTTCTGGCACTTGTATTTGTCATTATTTATCCCTTGCCACATGTTTAGCTTCTTCTCTAGGATTCTGCCCCCTGACATTCACACTGCAGAAGACAAGCATCTCTCAAGATTCAGCTGCTGGGCTCAGAGAGCCTCCCTGTACCTCCCTCCCCTTCAGGCTGAGGGCTACAATCTTCAACTGAGCTAGGAAGTCAGATTCCAAGCTGAACTGCATCGAGATTGCTAATTCCTGGAGTGCTTGTAACAGGATACTTCGCATCCACAGTGCCTAACAACCTTGTGAGTGTGCTTGAAACCTAGTGAGCACTTAATAAGTATACTTCTAGTAACAATTCCATGAGGCTAAGGGGGCATACTAGTTCTCCCTTTGCTGTGCTTTTGCTTTCAGTGGTTTCAGTTACCTATGGTCAACATGGCATATTTTTCAAA